>NW_019942667.1:51235-51384 GCF_002910315.2 Salvelinus sp. IW2-2015 | reverse complement strand
CTACTACTACTACTACCACCTCTACTACCACCACCTCTACTACTACTACCACCTCTACTACTACTACTACCACCTCTACTACCACCACCTCTACTACTACTACCACCTCTACTACTACTACTACCACCTCTACTACCACCACCTCTACT
>NW_019942667.1:37647-51210 GCF_002910315.2 Salvelinus sp. IW2-2015 | reverse complement strand
AGATGGTAGGTGGTAATAGTAGGAGGTGGTAGTAGTGGTAGAGTGGTATTAGTAGTAGTAGTTGGAGCGGTAGTAGTAGTAGTGGTAGTACTATAGATGGTAGTGGTAGTAAGTAGTAGAGGTGGTAGTAGTGATGGTGGTAGTACTATTGATGGTAGTAGTAGTGGTAGTGGTAGTAGTAGTAATAGAGGTGGTAGTAGTAGTAGTAGTAGAGGTGGTAGTATAGTAGTAGTAGTAGTAGTAGTAGTATGTAGGCGGTAGTAGTAGTAGAGGTGGTAGTAGTAGTAGTAAGAGGGGTAGTAGTATGTAGAGGATGGTAGTAGTGGTAGTAGTATTAGAGGTGGTAGTAGTTGGTAGTGGTAGTAGTAAGTAGAGGTGGTAGTAGTGAGGTGGTAGTACTATAGATGGTAGTAGTAGTAGTAGTAGTAGTAGAGGTGGTAGTAGTAGTAGAGATGGTAGTAGTGGTAGTAGTATTAGAGGTAGTAGTATTAGAGGTGGTAGTAGTGATGTGGTAGTACTAATAGATGTAGTAGTAGTAGTAGAGGTAGTATAGTAGTAGTAGAGATGGTGTAGTAGTAGTAGAGGTGGTAGTGGTAGTAGTAGTATGAGGTGGTAGTAGTAGTAGAGGTGGTAGGAGATATAGTAGGTGGTAGTAGTAGTAGATAGTAGGTAGATGGTAGTAGTGGAGGTGGTAGTAGTAGTGGTAGTGGAGCGGTAGTAGTAGTGAGAGAGGTAGTAGTAGTAGTAGTAGTAGTAGGTTAGTAGTAGAGTGGTGGTAGTAGTAGTAGTAGTAGGAGTGGTGTAGTAGTGGGTGGTAGTAGTAGTAGTAGTGGTAGTGGAGGCGGTAGTAGTAGTAGGAGGTGGGTAGTAGTAAGTAGTAGTAGTAGTGAGGTAGTAGTAGTGTAAGAGTGTAGGTGAGTGGAGTAGTAGAGGTGGTAGTAGTAGTAGAGGTGTGTAGTAGTAGTAGTAGAGGGGGTGGTGTAGAGGGTGTGAGTAGTATAGTTGGAGTAGAGGTGGTAGTGAGTATGAGTGGTGGTAGTAGTAGGTAGTGTAAGTGTGGAGGTGGTAGTAGAGGTTGGTAGTAGTGTAGTAGTAGTGAGGTGGTAGTAGTATGAGAGGTGGTGGTAGTAGTAGTAGAGGTGGCTGGTAGTAGTAGTTAGAGGTGGTGTAGTAGTAGTAAGGTGGTAGTAGTAGTAAGGTGGTGGTAGTAGTAGTAGAGGTGTAGTATAGTAATGTAGAGGTGGTAGTAGTATAGAGGTGGTGGTGTAGTAGTAGAGGTGGTAGTAGTAGAGGTGGTAGTAGTAGTAGAGGGGTGTAGTAGAGGTGGTAGTAAGTGTAGTATAGAGGTGGTAGTATAGTGGTGTAGTAGATGGAGTAGTAGTAGAGGTGGTAGTAAGTATGTAGAGGTGGTGTAGTAGTAGAGTGGTGGTGGTGTAGAGGTGGTAGTAGTAAGTATAGAGGTGTAGAGTATAGTAAGTGGGGTGGTAGAGTAGTAGAGGTGGTAGTAGTAGTAGTAGAGTGGTAGTAGTAGTAGTAGGGTGGTAAAGTAGTAGTATGAGTTAGAGTGGTGTAGTAGTATAGTAAGAGGTGTAGTAAGTAAGGTAGTAAGAGGTGGTAGTAGTAGTAGGGTGTTGTAGTAGAGGTGGTAGTAGTTCGGTGAGTTAGAAGAAAGAGGTTTGTTAGTTGGGGGGTAAAGTAGTAGTTAGAGTGGTGGTAGTAGTAGTAGGTAGTAGTAGTAGAGGTGTGGTAGTAGAGGTGGTAGTAGTAGTAGTAGAGGTGGTAGTGTATGTAGAGGTGGTGGTAGTAGTAGTAGTGGAGGTGGTAGTAGTTAGTAGAGGAGTAGTATGGGTGGTAGTAGTAGTAGAAGGTTAGTTAGTAGTAGAGTAGTAGTCTACTACTACCACTACTACTACCGCCTCCACTTCTACTACTACTACTACCACTACTACTACCATCTCTACTACTACCACTACTACTACCGCCTCCACTTCTACTACTACTAGGAAGGTCATTTCGGCTGTACTATAAAAGAACCATGTAGAAAGAGAGGGAGAGAGAAATGGAAAGCCATCAGACTCACTAGGAACCACATATCCTCCCCACAGGATCCAGATGAAATCGATGAGGGAACCAAACATCATCATGAAACCAATGAACAGCCATAGACGAGCTCCTGCAGAGTCACAGCAGAGACACACAACGTAAAATAACAAAAAACTACACAAAAACACACACACAAATATCCTTGACATAGAACCATTATGGATATCAAGACAAACAAACCTGTCTTGCCAATGCAGCCCTCTCCATAGCTGTCCCTTGTGGTAGATATTCTGAGTTAACAAATGAGAGCCAGAACCAATAACCAAATGTGGTTATACTTGATCAATTTTTTTTWATTTTACTTCTTAATAAGGGAGCCGTCACAACATGCACACAGAGTGGATATAGTGAGAGCTCAGTGATTGAGTTGGGGCTTGCATTATGTAGCCCAACTTTGTTACATTTCCTTATTGAGACAGTTGTGGTGGATTGTGTCAAACCTAACCGATATCTACTGGATGAGGTGGCTAAATTGTGTCCTCTGTGTTCTCTTGTGAGTACTAAGAACTGTTTGTTCTTAGAATAGTGGTTAAGGAGAGACTTTTGATTCGGAACAGAGGTACCTCGTTCCGAACATGCAAGTTTCAGAATAGGGAGGGTGGGGGCAAGAACACGAGAGCCGTGGTGGATTAGGAGCAGAGTTAGGTGAAAACAGCAATGTACACAACCAGAGTACAGGATTGTATATACCTATTATTTAAAGTAATGCTAATACAAAAAAATTTCGCCTTCGCACCTAGTTATTAGATATTGTATTGATCATTGAAAAACAGAAAAACTCTCTGGTCTGGGTGCCTGCCCTGGCCGGTACTGATACCTTCTCTGTGTGTGTGTGTGCGTGTGCGTGTGCGTGTGCGTGTGCGTGTGTGTGTGTGTGTGTGTGTGTGTGTGTGTGCACATGAAGAAGGCTATGGTGGAGAAAAATCCACACATGTGGAAGGCATTGTTCATCTCCTGGGTTGGGTAGGACACCGCTGCATCCTATCATGATCCACCAACCTAACCAGTGAAAAACAGAGAGAGAGAAATGTAGTTAGTTCATAGGGGTACAACTAAATGATGTAGGTTTGGTAGCATTGTTAAGTTATTCAATTGAAGTCTTATCTACTTTGGCTGCATCAAATAAGTACATCAAAGAAAACAAATGAATTAACGCGGCCTAAAATGAACTATGACCTTAGGCTGTCTTGACGGTTTTCATCCTTTTCACTACATAGTTCCTTTGTTAAAGTTGTCAGTCATCCTGCCACTGTCCCTCTGACAGAGATTTTTTTATGAAACAGCATAACGGCAGATATTATTTGAGTTTCTTCCTCAGTCTTTATTCAGAGCTACTGGCTGGGGGCAACGCTACCTTGCTCTGCCCAGATATGATCAATCATGTCAATACAACACACAGCTCTTGATGTGCTGTTTCTTCTGTCTGTTATTGTGTGGGTGTGTCAGTGACCCTCCAACAGATCTCATTTCCAACAGACAATGCAGATTGCCAAACATATTCAGAGTAGAACAGACACACCCACCCACACACAGAGACACAGAGAGCGATAGACTGCAGGTCTGCGCTAAATTGCCTCAGGGGAAACCAGCCTTACAAAGTCACTGCAATATCCTGCTCAATCTTTAGCCTCCAATGGAAGTYAGAGCAGCAAATTAAATTGAGCTCAGACTGAGAAAACCTTGAAAGATTGAAAGAACTCGGTCGATTTGCAATTGGCTGAAGGTATTTTCGAATGAGKAGCACATCTTTAGCACTCTATGGGGTGAAGTGTCAACCGCTATCCGAATGGCACCCAGCGGAGGAGGAAGAAGATGGCCCCATAATCCATGCAGGAGGTCATTACTTATCCTCTTCTGATGATTGAGATTGAAAACAAGAACCAAAAGAACTCAAGCTATGCGACAGAACGGCTTTTAAAGTCTCTCTCTGTCTTTACAATCAATGGTCACTTTGCTTTGATTGTTCTGTGACAAGATTGTCACGTCTGGGCAATTCCACGGTAACACGGAGTGATGCTGAGACTCAGACTTTTCGCTTTAAAACATACAACTCTATGCACAAGGACTACGTTTAACCATTTAAAACTGTTAAAAGTAGAACCCTATGAAATCCGCGTTGCAGACGGAATCACAGAAATGAATCCTGAAATGTTTTCATTGCACTTAGTATGAAATCAACTAAATGTATTGAACTTATCAGAAAATGAATTAATATACCCAAGATTATCATAAAACATGAACAAAATGCATCAGTGATTCCAATAGTGTAACTTTGTGTTGATATATTGGGGGGGGTTCAACACCCGGGGTCATGCCCCCCCCAGGATATTTTTTATTTTTAAGAAATGGCTGTGAAAAGGTTGTTTCTGGTGAATTTACTGATCATTTGTTCCAATTAATATTAGGTATTTTCTGCATATACATTGTTCCTTCAAAGGACAAACTCACCATTGGTGTGCGTGGCCAATMACCTCTATTTTCATGTKATCTGTACCATAGCACTGCCTGGAGTTTGCTAAATGACATTGGCACTTGAAACCAGCGCTATGGTCATATGACACGAAAACAGAGGTCTTTTGGCCACGCATACCAATGGTCGGTTTGGCCTTTGAAAAAACAATGCATAGGCAGAAAATACCTCATCCCTACTKTAAAAATATGGTGGGGGATATTTGATGTTAAGGGGCTATRTTGCTTCCACTGGTCGTAGGGGTCTCGTTAAAAATCAACAGCATCATGAAGAATCATGAACTTTACCAAGTACCAGGGCATTTTAGCTAAGAAATTTGTCCGCAAGTGGATCTTCCAGCAAGACAACAACCCCAAGCACACATCAAACCACAAAGAAAAGGTTAATTGACCACAAAATCAACAGTTTGCAATGYCCATCTCTGTCTCTGGAAAACATGTGGTTTGAATTGAAGAGGGCAGTCCATTCGCTCAGACGAAGGATATCAAGGATCTGGAAYGAWTCTCTATGGAGGAATGGTCTAAGATCCCTCCCAATGTGTTCTCCAATCTCATTAAACATTTGAGATAAAAGCTCCGTGTCGTTATCCTCGCAAGGGGAGGGTCTTAGATGGGATGGAATCTTTTGAACCCCTATATTTTGTAGAATTTTTTTGTTTTTAAATCCTGGACCTCAATACCAGGCAGTGTCAGAGGAAGGCCCTAGAAATGGTCAAAGACTCCAGCCACCCTAGTCAGACTGTTCTCTCTGCTACCACACGGCAAGCTGTACCGGAGCACCAAGTCTAGGTTTCCAGAGGCTTCTGAACAGATTCTACCCCCAAGCCATAAGGCTCCTGAACAGCTACCCCCGGTACCCCCTGTATATAACCTAGCTATTGTTATTTACTGCTGCTCTTTAATTATTTGTTATTCTTATTTCTTACTTAATTCTTTTTTTTGGGAGGGGGGGGGGGGGGCTATTTTTCTTAAAAGTGCATTGTTGATTAATGTCACGTTCCTGACCTGTTTTCCTCTGTTTGTATTTATTTAGTTGTCAGGGCGTGAGTTGGGTGGGTTGTCTATGTGTTGTTTTCTATGTTGGGGTTTTGTGCGTTCGGCCTGGTATGATTCTCAATCAGAGGCAGCTGTCAATCGTTGTCCCTGATTGAGAATCATACTTAGGTAGCCGGGGTTCACGTGGGTGTTTGTATTTCGTGTCAGTATTCGTGCCACACGGGCGCTTTCGGTTTGATTCTCGTTTGTTGGTTTTGTATCTTGAAGTGTTCAGTTTACTTTCATTAAAATATGAACACTTTCCACTCTGCGTCTTGGTCCGATCCCTACACCTCCTCTTCAGACGAAGAGGAGGAAATCGGCCGTTACAATTAAGGGCTTCTAAGTAAGCATTTCACTGTAAGGTCTACACCTGTTGGTTAAGGGCTGGTCAGTCAGCATTTCACTGTAAGGTCTACACCTGTTGGTTAAGGGCTGGTCAGTCAGCATTTCACTGTGAGGTCTACACCTGTTGTATTCGGCGCATGTGACAAATACAATTTGATTTGAAGAAGAAAAAGATCTCTTTCTCTGAGCATAACATAATGTAATATTTCTCAGTATTTGTATTTATTTTATACAGTCTGTTTTGCTCATCTTTATCAAGGGGACCCCACTGTATCTCAACTACAACTGAAATACCAATAATTTCTGTATTACTTTAAACTGTTTTTCTAATCCATGTTGCACCAACACGGATTAACTCAAACTGGTTTAAATCAAGGTTCATCTATTAATCTTGTTGCACCCAATTTTAAACATTGTTTTAAATTAATCCTAGTTAAATTAAATCCTTCCTCTAATCTAAATTTAGTTTTCACTTTAAACCTAGATTAATTTTAAGCCTGTTGGTGCAACCCACTTTAACAATTCAGAAAGTCACCGCCAAACTTCTGTTTTAAACCATTATTCTAACTTTTCTACTCTTCACCTCTTCACTCTGCATGTAATATTTTTATAACAACTGTGAGACAATCAGTTCTGGTAACTGCTGGGGGGAAAATGATGCTGATACTATCTAAAATATAATTTTCCCCTCCGTAAACGAGCCAACATATTGGGTCATATTATCAGGCTGCTGTGCCATTTAGCAATAAGCACTATTAATTATAATGTCACGTGCAGGCCAACTGATAGCATAGTGGCTGTAAATAGGGGCGGAATAGTCATTTAGACAGGTTACCTTCGCATTCTTGGGCATAGGGATTATGGTGGTCTGCTTGAAACATGTAGGTATTACAGACTCTGTCAGGGAGAGGTTGAAAATGTCAGTGAAGATACTTGACAGTTGGCCCACGCATGCTCTGGGTACACACCCTGGTAATCCGTCTGGCCCTGCGGCCTTGTGAATGTTGACCTGTTTAAAAGATCTTGCTCACATCGGCTATGGAGAGCGTGATCACACAGTCGTCTGGAACAACTGGTGATCTCATGCATGCTTCTGTGTTGCTTGCCWCGAAGCGAGCATAAAAGGCATTTAGCTCATCTGGTAGARTTGCGTCACTGGGCAGCTCGCAGCTGTGTTTCCCTTTGCAGTCTGTAATAGTTTGCAATCCCTGCCACATTCGACAAGCATCAGAGCCGGTGTAGCAGTGGTGGAAAAAGTACCCAATTGTCATACTTGAGTAAAAGTAAAGACACCTGAATAGAAATTTACTCAAGTAAAAGTGAAAGTCACCCAGTAAAATTACTACTTGAGTAAAAGTGTAAAAGTATTTGGTTTTAAATATACTTAAGTATCAAAAGTAAAAGTATAAATCATTTCAAATTGCTTATATTAAGCAAACCAGACGTGACCATTTTCTTGTTTTTTTWAAATGTATGGATAGAGCCAGGGGCACACTCCAACACTCAGASATTATTTACAGAAGATGCATTTGTGTTGAGTGAGTCCGGCAGAACAMAGGCAGTAGGGATTACCATGTGTTCTCTTGATAAGTGRGTGAATTTCACAATTTCCTGTTCTGCTAAGCATTCAAAATGTAACAAGTACTTTTGGGTGTCAGGGAAAATGTATGAAGTAAAAAGTACAATATTTTCTTTAGGAATGTAGTGAAGTAGTCAAATATAAATAGTAAAGTACAGATGCCCCAAAATACGACTTAAGTAGTACTTTAAAGTATTTTTACTTAAGTACTTCACACTACTGCGGTGTAGTAGGATTCAATCTTAGTCCTGTATTGACGCTTTGCCTGTTTGATGGTTCGTCTGAGGGCATAGCGGGATTTCTTATAAGCGTCCGGATTAGTGTCCCGCTCCTTGAAAGCGGCAGCAGATAGGATTCCTTATTGATTCCTTCAATATCATATAATTTGTCCCCATACCCATTGCAGTGTTTTAAATATCAAAGAATGGGACATGTAGCTGTTCAGTGTAAATGAAAGAAAATATGTGCCAAGTGTGGAGGGGAACATTATTACGGTGAATGTGGGAGCAATGTAAAGGTTAAGTGTTGTAACCCTGAAGAAAGAACAGTGATGCCGAAACATTTGCTGTTTTACCCAATTCATTACTGCGAGTTATACAATATACTGTACCAGTCAAAAGTTTGGACACACCTACTCATTCAAGGGATTTTCTTTATTTGTACTATTTTCTACATTGTGGAATAATAGTGAAGACATCAAATACTATGAAATAAAACATATGGAATCATGTAGTAACCCAGAGATGTAGTAGTCGTTTAAGGAAAGTCATGGTTAACACTATTATTGCACACAGAGCGAGTCCATGCACATGTTTACTCCCAAACAACACGGTTGAATACTTATTGACTCAAGACATTTGAGCTTTTCACTTTGAATTAATTTATAAACATTTCTATAAACATAATTCCACTTTGACATTATGGGCTATTGTGTGTAGAGCAGTGACACAAAATCAAAATGGCATCCATTTTAAATTCAGGCTGCAACAACAATATCTGGAAACAGTCAAGGGGTGTGAATACTTTCTGAAGGCATTGTAGTTAATTACTCATCAAGAAACAGTAAAAACACCTGGATCCCTTCCATATTGAAACCAAGAAGACTGAATAAGAAAGGAGAAATAAACCAGCTTACTGCTGTGCGATGTCACATGCAATGAAGTCAATTTCTATTGTAGATTCTCAAATTGAAATAAAAACTAAACGTTGGTTCTGGAAGTTCCAAGTTAACTCACAGATTTGAGGGTTTGTTTAAGAAGAGGAAAGAGAGGGGATATTGTGCATCTCAGTTCTCCTTACAAGCCATGCTCAACTTTTTTCCCTTCTGCAAACCCCAGCTACTGAGGACTGGGCCAAACCAAAAGCATAATTAGCGGCGGGGGGATCCAATCCTAAAAGGAGGAAATGAGTAGCACTGTGTGATACAAAGACACAGAAAGCCAGTAGCAGCCTGGTGCTTTAGAGTGGGAGAAAAAATCATCACGGTGTATTGTTGAGGGGCGTCAAATTGAGTCGTCAACTTTCTGAAAAGGCAACGGCTCAGGAATGCGGGTGTGCGCATTTTTCTACCGCTTGGTGGAGCCTTTAGCGATGATGCTAATGACAACCATCTTCTGGTAGATGGGAAAGGCTCCCAAAAACCTGTTTGATTGAATGATAACTACAAAGTAGCCTATAGGTGCCAGCTAATGTGAGCTAGCTATAAATGTTTGCCGTTATCAGCTGGCTACTTGACTAGCTAAGACTGCTACTGTTAATGAGCTAACATGCTGACCACACCGCTCGCGTCGCATGCGTTTGCGCGAGTGTTGCAAAATAAATGGACACATACTTGTTATTCAATCATTGCACCCACACATTTGTGACGCTTAATGTTCTGCAAGTCCCGCCTCTCTCATCTCTTCATTGGTTTTTAGGAGCATATACCCATGTGGGTGATTGAAAGATGATCTGTGGTAACGGCAAGCTAGCTAGCTAAATTGCCATAAATTATAAATGCTTTTCGACCTGTCACCAAATGAATATAGTTGGTTCAGAGTTATTTCAACCTGCGTGTTCTGATTGCGTCTGGTTCTGGTGGACCAAATCAACATGCGCACGCGGACGAGCGGTCTGGTCAGCATGCAAGACTACAAGCTTCAAGCTAGCCATATGAGTAGCACGTAAAACCTACACTGCGAACTCTAAACAGATATTTAGTGAAATATTGTATTAATTATCATTAATTATAACAAGGTTTGCTGTTCATCTAGTTAGCTAGCCCGAAATTAGAATGCTAGCTAGCTAGCGTTACGTAGCTAGCGTTGATGCAGTGTCTCTGCTTCATCTATTCAACAGCCAGGTGCTTTATGGCAACAACAGGACATAAATGTTTTGAATGAACTCAATGACTCGTAGAAATGTTTCATTTTGCTCACCTCAGTGGTAACGTTATCAGTTTCCATTTACCAACGCTACAGCGGCGTCGCTACATTGTACTAAGGAGGCGTGCTTACCAATCACAGCAAGGCAATCAATCACTCTTTGCTTATAGAAAAGTGACTATAGTTATCAAGTAATGTACAGTGGCTTGTCAAAAAAAGAAAATAACACTATGTCTCAAATGACATGTAAACTAAGTGGAGGATTTGCTTTGCTTTCAAAATRTGACTCTCCAACAGCTGCTCTTTGTTGTATAAATAGTTATTCCAGTCATGCTACTACCCATACAAATCAAATTTGATTAGTCACATGTTCCGAATACAACAGTGAAATGCTTACTTACGAGCCCCTAACCAAAAATGCAATTTCCCAAAAAATATGGATAAGAATAACTGGGTGGGGGGGGGGTCTGTAGTTTCTGCAGCTGAACAGTTGGGACATGAACCGGTGTTGTGTGTTCTTATCTTATGGAGAGATTAATTGAGGCCTTTGTGTCCTTTGCAGTGACACCACTCCTCCCCATGAGTCACCATGACATTGGGGGATGTGTCAGGGTAGGGGTTAACAAGAGTTTTGACAGAGAGAAGCCACAGTAGTTCACAGTGCAGGAGAGAGACCAGAAGGACACTAAATGCCCACTGGGCACACACTGGTTGAGAATCAACGTTTCCACGTCATTTCCATTAAGTTACGTTGAACCAGGGCATTTCTAGGACAGTGAGATGTTTCATACATAATTGCCCAGGAGGAAGGCAGGTCTGGACTTCACACGCTGAATGATACACCCTATGACGGCTTCCGATTTATTAATGGGGGTGGGGGTGGGGCGGTCCTGCTTTGTAGCATTTCGCAAAAGGCTTTGTGTTATACTGATTACACTATACGTGTTTGTGAGTGTAGATACGGTTGTCCTTGTTCCATTGGATGTCTTTCAGCAATGTTCCTTTTGGCGGATTCATTGCAACAACAAAAAATCCAGTCTCTGAAAGACTACAACTTGTGTTGGGTGATGCTTCGTGTTCTGGCCCCCGTCTCTCCCCCAAGGCGGGCTTTTTTTTTTTTAAAGGAGGCAGACACTAACAACGCAAACCTTCGGGCAAAATTGAAAGTACCGACCAGAAGCAATGGCTTCAAGTGATCCTCTCATTAACACGAATTCGATGATGGAGAATTTTTTTTAATGTTCTATTAGGTACATGGTGACATTCAACCATACATTTCAACTGGAATATAGCGAAGAGGATTTGAAACAAAGAGTTGGATTTAGCTAATGTTAGAAGCTCACAGTCGATGCCAGCACAAAGAGGGCAGATGACAAATATGGTGCCTAGCTAACTTAAGTTATTTTTCCTGCAAGCTACCTTGCAAGCTACCATAGTTGACGAGGGTTGACATTGGTTATGATTATAACCGTGGATGGATTTCAATCTTGCGAAATTATAGGCATGATGCAAGATAGGATTCCAACCAGATGTAAAAAAAAAAAAAAGTATTGTATATCCAGAAAACTAGCTAGCTAAGTTTACTAGCAACCCGTGAGGAGAAACAATAATGCAACACTTTACTGTTGTAAATCTCTAAAACTGAAGCTGGTTTTACAATACAAATATTTGCCTAAGCATGCCTGATTAGATATGGCTGTAGGTAGGTACTGTCTGCCTACCTACGGCTGTAGGTAGGTACTGTCTGCCTACCTACGGCTGTAGGTAGGTACTGTCTGCCTACCTACGGCTGTAGGTAGGCACAAATGTACCTACAAATGTACCTAGGTAGGTAGGCAGACAGTACCTACCTACGGCTGTAGGTAGGTACTGTCTGCCTACCTACCTAGGTACATTTGTACGGTTTGGTTACTGTGCAGAGGTTAAGAGTCATGCCATATTTCTTTCTATTATTGGGCTAGATATTGTTTTAACTCATCTCTGTGCCTGTTCAACTAGTCTACCCTAATGTTGATGTWATGCTGGCACAGTTRAACTGTCGTTCAAACTGTACAATAGAGTATKATTTATTATATYTTTTTTTGTTTTGCTGACAATACCARGTGGTGCGTTCCTGGAGRGGYTTCTAGATACAGAAACATAGTTCCTTGCCTGGTTGTGTCGTAGCAGAACTCTCGCTGGATTGGACATTATGATTTCAAGCAGATGACTCATGAGGAAGTGAATGGCAGTTTGATCAAGACAACACTCCTTCCACAGCTTTCCAAGTATTCCTTGAACCTTACTAAACTGATCATGCTGTATCTTCCTACTGTATGTTTTTTTTTGGTGAATGGCAATTTCATCTTGACCACCAGTTCTCTTAGCTACAGATTGTTACACCAAATAATGTGATTTAAACAAAGATTTTTGGTATCCATTACTGGGAGTTACAGGATAGGTACTGTTTGGTGTAGCACAGAGAATGTTCAACCAACCTTAGCGATGCTATCTTTGTCCTCGATTCGAGGAAACAGGAGTCTCGTTAAATGTCTGTGTCCACTTGCAGGGGGTCAGTTTGGATTTAGAAAATGCTCCGCTATTAAAATAAGTACTTTTTTTTGCACCATGAAGTAATCCATCTTGTCAATTTCAAATCTTCTCTTAATGATCGAGACCGGTCTCTGTCATCATGACATGCAGCACTTTGGGGTYGACACCCACCTGTCTCGATCAATGAAAGAAGACTTGAAATAGACAAGACGTCTGCATAAATCATTGGGTAAATCACGTTATCTGGTGTAACAATCTGTAGTGTACAGTCAAATCACACAATGTAGGTCTAGTAAAACTCTCCTAGAGGCCAAACCTAGATAAACCTTAATAGGCAACCAGCATGCAGGTGGGGGTCCATCCCTTCGGCTGGCCCGGTGAAGTATTCTAATAACAGAACATAAGGCAAGAGTGCTCAAATGTCTCATAAAATGACCCAGCATGGTCAAATAAAATAATCACAGTAGTGTCCGGGTGCAACAAATCCAGCACCTCAGGGTAAATGTCAGTGGCTTATTCAAGGCCGATCATTAAAGTATCCTCTACCGCCTCCTGATGTCTCCTAGAGAGTTAAAACAGCAGATCCTGGACAATGTCAGCACTGCTCAACCGAAAACAATTGTTCAGGTTCCATAGCCGCATTGCGTAAACGTTGAAAGACTGAGCACGCAGCACGGCCCAGTGGACGGGGACACAAGCATCATCATGCCAGGGATCCTGAGGCATGGTCCTTAGAGCCTCAGCGTCCTTCGAGAGAGAGAAAGAGAGAATTAGAGAGAAGTCTCATACTTCATAAATTCACAACAGGACCACCGATACAGACAGAAAGTGCTCCATATCTATAACGACTGACCCCTAGACCCCCCACACAATACACGACCTGCAGCATACAATACTGGATCTTGAGAGACACAGGAGGGCAGGTAACCACCTGTAGCCCATCCCGATATACCCCAGACAGCAAACACAGCAGGATATAACCCACCCACTTCCAAATGCACAGCCCCCCACACCCACATAGACGGATACCCGCAACCACCAACCGTTCACCATCCTAACAGGACCGATCAGATGACTATAGCCCCACAAATGATCTTCGCCATCACGGCACAACTCCCAGGGGCGACCTCTCTT
>NW_019942667.1:17870-37204 GCF_002910315.2 Salvelinus sp. IW2-2015 | reverse complement strand
TGCCTGTGTATATTTGTTCCTAACTTCCCTGAAAAGTTGCATATCACGGGGGCTATTCGATGCTAATGCAGAACGCCACACTCGAGTCTATAATACCAACATGTTTTTGGCAGACCACCACCGCCTCTGCCCAAGAACACTAAAGTAGCCTACCTTAATGACTACCGACACGTAGCACTCACGCCTATAGCCATGAAGTGCTTTGAAAGGCTGGTCATGGGTCACATCAACACCATCATCCCAGAAACCCTAGACGCACTCCAATTTGCATACCGCCCCAACAGATCCACAGATGATGCAATCTCTACTGCACTCCACACTGCCCTTTCCCACCTGGACAAAAGGAGCACCTATGTGTCGAACACTGAAACCTGTCGAACACTGAAACCTGTCGAACACTGAAACCTGTCGAACACTGAAACCTGTCGAACACTGAAACCTGTCGAACACTGAAACCTGAATTAAAGACCTCGGTTTAAAAGCTGACAGTGTTTTTATATACTTTTATTTTGAATCCTGCGTCTCTGTTGGGCTAAATCGCTGTGTGCGCTGCTATCTGTCCCGGGATCCTGCAGATTCCATATAGGAATATAGCCTAGCTGGCTCGGTGGGGTCTCAAATGGAGGCCGCTGTTGAACGTTTCCAGGGTTGCTGGAGCTGCGTTTACTTTCCTTGTTCCGGGACAATGTGGACCGCACTGACTTTCAATGTAGCAACTGCTTGCTTGTGGAGGACTACAGGAGCGAAGTAGCTACTCTTAGCAAGCAAGTGGCAAACCTACATAAGCTACTGGGGAACCAACGCCCACCTACTTTTTATTTTTCTTCCACCCCAGTAGCCAGACTCCTCTCTGGTCTGGTGGAAGTTTTGCAGCCACGGCTCTCCACAGCCGACTGACCGGTTCTAGGCAGGGTTCCATCCCCGAAGGGGTCTCCCCCTTCCCTGAAGGACGGAGCTGATCTCAAACCAACCAACCAGCCATGGAGGTCTGTTACTCGCCGTGGAAGTTGAAGGCGTCCTCTGGCAACGGCGGTCTCCATGGAAATGTTGAGCCCGGAACTGACACAGACCAGAAACAGCTTTGCCGTCCTGGATCCAGGGATTCAGCATAATGCTGCATCAAATGTACATGATCTTAGGGACATTGGCAAACACAATGTAAGTCTTTTAATTTATGTACCCCTAATTGCAACGAATACATCTGTTTATCCTACAGCTATAGTAAGCAGTAATCATGAGCCTATAAACCAGAGTTACACTGTTAGCACTGAGGCGGTGTGCAATAGTAGGAAGATGTTACGCACGCCTCTGAGAAGAGGGAACGCAACACCCTGCTGCAACTCAACTCCCCGTGAAGTGAAATAGGTATGGGACTGTAGGTGCGAGAAAGGACGACAAAAGGCAGAATTTACCACTTACTAGGATTTATTTCCTTTACACGGTAATATGGGGAAAAGGGGCTGGACGGAACCAAAGTAAATATCAAAGCTCCCCCTCTCCTATCTAACCTGCCTACCCACTACTTACCTAACTTAGCACCACCTGGTGCCCTAACCAAAATACAGGGGTGTCACGCCCTAGGTCTTACTCTAGGTTGCCTAAGACAGTGAATATACTACGAGTATATGTAATTGCCCCGGGCCTCTTCCTAAGCACTCCTAGGTCGCCTCCCCTTCCCCCTGGGACAATAAACAGGATTCAAACCATGATTAAACAACTATAACAAAGACAGTCAAATACCTCTTAGTGAACAACCAACGGAACACAGTACATACCAAATTTTGATAACAACCACAACTATATCACAATAATTCTCCAGCAATGTGTTTTTTTTCTCTCTCTCTTCTCGACTCTTGCATCTCGTCTCTCGAGAGAGAGGAGAAGAGAAGGAGAGCAGAGGGAAGGGAGAGGCCCGAAGAGGGGAGGGAAGAGTTGAGAGGGAGAGAGATAGGCAGAGAGGGAGGACAGGAGACAAGAGGAGGACAAAAGGAGAGGGAGAGGGGAGAGGGGAGGAGCATGAGGGTCAAGTGGACCAGAGACAGTAAGATGTACGGGGCTATGGCCGGCGTGAGTGAGACCTCACTGCTTGTCGAAGGTTGAATTCACGATCACTCGATATGTCCGCAGCTGAATGTCGGACGGATTTTATTGTCGCGTTCTGCCTTTGGATGGAGTCCGACGGCCGTTGGCGGGGGCGTTGACGCGGCGCGGGGGCGGGGCTCCGAGAGCGGCGCTCGCGTCGCGCCGCGGAGGCAGCGCGGGGCAGGTCAGGGGGGGCCGAGTCGCCGCCGTCACGGCCGGCTCTTCGATTCGCGCGCAGGAGCCGGGTGTCGCGTAGGGGCCGGTCAGCGCTGGCGTCCGCCCGAGAGCCGACGCGCGGCGGGCTCGAGATCGCGGATTACGTTCCTTCCCTCGGTGTCAAGTAAATTCTCTCTCGGTGTGTAGAATGTCAGCGAACGTAACGATTAGAAATATGATTTCACACCACTGTAACTTGGATCGAACGTCTCCACCCTCGCCGAGACCCCCACATCCGCCGGACACTTCGCGTGCCCTCGAATGGATATCGATAATACATATGGAAACTCCGTACTCCGTTTCCTTGCCCCCTTGCTTTCCCGTAACGAGAGATTCAAGGAGGTAAATGGGGAGAGAATTCCAGAGAGGTGGTTCCGGCAAGGTTGAGAATATAAAGAGGACGGTATTCGTGTGTCTCGACGATTGTCACCTGGGGTAGTTCTTCTCGCTCTTGCGATGTATCGTAAGGGCTTAAAGTCTTCTTTCGTCCTTCGAGTTTGGTGAGATCTTTCGTTCCGCCCTGTCATGGTACTGACCCGACTGCTTTTTTTCTGAGAGTCCCGGCAGCCCGCTAGATTTGCACCTCCGTACCCGGCATGAGGTAGCTCCGCAGTCCCTCTCTGCTCTCAAAATCTCTCCTTCTCGATGTGCTACGTCTCGCTTCTGCAGATCTCTCATGCTCGTCTCTCTCTCTCTCATCTCTCTCTCTCTCTCCTCTCTCTCTCTCTCCTCTCTCTCTCTCTCTCTCTCTCTCTCTCTCTCTCCTCTCTCTCTCTCTCTCTCTCTTCTCTTCTCTCTCTCTCTCTACTCACTCTCTCTACTCTCTCTCTCTCATCTATTATCAATGGGGCCGACCCAATCAGCTGCTTGGGGAGAATTCCAAGACCATCTTCTGACACACACACACTCAAATAGAAACTCAACACCGAACTGGGAACGTAACAGAAGACCCCTTATTGCAGCTCACCCTGCACTATCAGCTCCATGAATAACGATGAGTAGTCTACCTCTGATAAGCTTCCCAGTAAAGCATTAAAAGCAATCAATCAACCCAGAAAAGTGCTTAAAAATAGCCCATATTAACATATGCAGCCTGAGAAACAAGTCCATGAAGTCAATAACTTCCTCTAACCAGATGACATTCATATTTTGACTATCTCTGAACTCACTTAGATAATACCTTTGTGATACCAGTGGTAGCAATAACAGGTATATCATTTACAGAAAGCCCAAAGTCGAGTGTTGCAGTCTATATTCAGAAACACTTTCCTGTAAAGCTTAGAGACGATCTCATGTTAAATACTGTTGAGTTTATATGGCTACAGGTTTCTCTGCCTACACTAAAGCCCATTCTGGTGAGAGCTGCTATAGACCACCAGGTTGTTAGCAGTCAGTATCTGGATAATATGTGTGAAATGATTGATAATGTATGTGATATAACAGAGAAGTATATTTTCTGGGTGATTTAAATATTGACTGGCTATCATCAAGCTGCCCACTCAAGAAAAAACTTCAAACTGTAACCATGCCTGCAACCTGGATCAGTTGTCAGTCACCCTACCAGGGATTACAAACAGCACAGGAATTAAAACTTAACATGTATTGATTACATTTTACTAAACTCCAGTATTGCTTTAACAGCTATCCAATCCATGATGTGTGATCACAATATAAACCATATCTAGGAAAACCAAAGTTCCAAAGGCTGGCCTAATATATGTATAAAGGGTCAGCTGGCCTAATATAGTGAAAGGGTCAGGCTGGAAATATGACTGTATAACGGCAGCCAATTGTGCTAATGAAGTATGGGCTCAATTATGGTATAAGGTGGCAGGCTGGTCCTAAATAGTGTATAGGGTCAGTCTGGGCCTAATATATGTATAGAAGGTCAGCTGCCTAATTCTATGCTGTATAAGGGGTCAGGCTGGGCCTATATAGTGTATAAGGGGTTTAGGGCCTGCCTTATAGTGTATAAAGGGTATCAAGATGTTTGTATATTCATATTTAATGATAGTCAAAGAATATTTGCGTTTCTGTGTGTATAATGAGGAGCAACCAGACGCTGCACTTGACACATTTATGAAACTACTTATTCCAGTTACTAATAATCACGCACCCATTAAGAAATGACTGTACAACTGTTAACTCCCCTTGGATTGATGAGGAATTTAAAAATTGAGAGGATGAGGCAAAAAGTATGGCAATTATTCCGCAGCCCAACGATTGGTAAACTACTGCAATTAAAAATCATGTGACTAAACTAAATTAAAAGAAAAAGAAACTACACTATGAAACACAAGATAAATATATTAAGAATGATAGTAAAAAGCTTTTGTGGGCACCTTAAATTACATTTTTTGGGAAAAAAGCAACGTCGGCTCCTTCATTTATTGTCAGATGTCATTCATCACAAAGCCCACTGATATCGCAAACTACTTAACAATACTATCAACAAGGCAGGTCCTACAGGCCCTAGTTTTGTCCACACTTGACTATGTTCAGCCGTTGTGGTCAGGTGCCACAAAAAAGGACTTAAGAAATTGCAATGGCTCAGAACAGGCAGGACGCTGCCCTGATGTACACAGAGAGCTAATATTAATAATATGCATGTCAATCTCTCCTGGCTGAAAGTAGAGGAGAGATTGACTTCATCACTACTTTTATTTATGAGAGGTATTGACATGTTGAATGCACCGAGCTGTCTGTCTAAACTACTGGCACACAGCTCGGACAACCATGCATACCCCACAAGACATGCCACAAGAGGTCTCTTCACAGTCCCCAAGTCCAGAACAGACTATGGGAGGCACACAGTACTACATAGAGCCATGACTACATGGAACTCTATTCCACATCAAGTAACTGACACAAGCAGTAAAATTWGATTTAAAAACAGATAAAAAACACCTTATGGAACAGCGGGGACTGTGAAGCAACACAAATATTGGCACAGACACACACACATATGATAACATACTCACTATACAGGATTTAGTACTGTAGATATGTGGTAGTGGTGTGTCAGAATTCACCTAGCGGTCATGATTTGGGGCTGTACAAATGTTTGATGTATTAGAATCATTGATTATGCTTATGTTGTGTTAATAGAAGGGGAGGGGTTATAAGACCCCTCCCATCCTTACATTTATAGGATCCTAGACTACAGATTAACAATATATATATATATTCATTATAGAGGTTTAGTATTGTTCCACAGTTGTTTTCTCATTCACTCACTCAATGTGTGACTGAGACAGAACTCTGCAGGGGAGTGTGGGAGATAAGAGACTAGTTAGACATTCCACAATAAATCAGCTTTGGGGAGTGGACGTTTACTGCTAAGTTTAAGATACCACTAAAAGCCATTGTTTATATAGGGTTTTGGTCTCAGGAGTAAAAAGGTAATGACGTAGTCAGTGACATCACTAAGGCGGGACTTCGGTTTAATAAAACAACTGGAGACCTTTTGTTTGATGCAGAACTTATGTAACAGTATAACTTTACGCCCGTCCCCTCGCGAACCAGGGACCCTCTGCACACATCAACAACAGTCACCCACGAAGCATCGTTACCCATCGCTCCACAAAAGCCGCAGCCCTTGCAGAGCAAGGGGAACAACTACTTCTAGGTCTCAAAGCGAGTGACGTCACCGATTGAAATGCTATTAGCGCGCAGCACCGCTAACTAACTAGCCATTTCACATCCGTTACACTCACTCAGAAACATGCGTGCTATGTTCCTGTTTGTCAACTTCTGTCTGCAATTCAATTAATAAAGGTTTTTGAATGATTTAATTAAAGATATTGTCATAATGCTAATTTCACCAATGAACCAATGATTGACAAAGAAGGACGTAAGGAACGAACCCTAACAGGTGGAGTAGGGGCATGAGGGCACACAGTGTGTTGTGAAATCTGTTGTAATGTGGTCCCGTGGTGGTCCCGTGTGGCTCAGTTGGTAGAGCATGGCGCTTGCAACGCCAGGGTTGTGGGTTCATTCCCCACGGGGGGACCAGGATGAATATGTATGAACTTTCCAATTTGTAAGTCGCTCTGGATAAGAGCGTCTGCTAAATGACTTAAATGTAATGTTTTAGAATTGTATAAACTGCCTTTATTTTGCTGTACCCCAGGGATCCATAATAAATACAAATACAAATCTCAGAAAGCTATTAATTGACTACAGCTCAGCGTTCAACACCATAGTGCTCTCAAAGCTCATTAATAAGCTAAGGGCCCTGGGACTAAACARCTCCCTCTGCAACTGGATCCTGGACTTCCTGACGGGCCGCCCCCAGGTGGTAAGGGTAGGTAACAGCACATCCGCCACGCTGATCCTCAACACAGGGGCCCCTCAGGGATGCGTGCTCAGTCCCCTCCTGTACTCCCTGTTCACTCATGACTGCACGGCCAGGCACGACTCCAACACCATCATTAAATTTGCAGATGACACAACAGTGGTAGGCCTGATCACCGACAACAACGAGACAGCCTATAGGGAGGAGGTCAGAGACCTGGCCGTGTGTGGCCAGGACAACAGCCTCTCCCTCAACGTGATCAAGACAAAGGAGATGATTGTGGACTAAAAAAATTGTAAAAGACTCCAGCCACCCTAGTCATAGACTGTTCTCTCTGCTACCGCACGGTAAACGGTACCGGAGCGTCAAGTCTAGGTCCAAGAGGCTTCTAAAGAGCTTCTACCCCCAAGCCATAAGACTCCTGAAATGGCTACCCAGACTTTTTGCATTGCTCCAAGTAGATTTAAATCAAAACTCTACTGTCTTCTTGGAACATCGACTGTCTTCTTTTTTCTTCTATCACAGCCATTGAACTCTGTAGCCGTTTTAAAATCACCAATGGCCTCATGGTAACATCCCTGAGCAGTTTCATGCCTGTCCTGCAACTCAGTTCAGAAGGATGACGGTATCTTTGATGTGTCTGAGCGGTTTAATACATAATCCGCAACATAATTATTAACTTGACCATNCCTGTCCTGCAACTCAGTTCAGAAGGATGACGGTATCTTTGATGTGTCTGAGCGGTTTAATACATAATCCGCAACATAATTATTAACTTGACCATGCTTAAAGATATATTCAATGTCTGATTTGTTATTGTTGCCCATCTACCAATCCCTGCCCTTCATTATGAGGCTTTCGAAAAGCTCCCTTGTCTTTGTGGTTGAACCTGTGCTTGAAATTCAATACTTGACTGAGGAACCTCARAGATGTTGTATGTATGGCMGACAGAGGAAGGGTTAGTCATTAAAACATTCATTCAACCCCTATTATTTCACACAGAGTGAGGTCAGAAAAGTATTCGTACCCCTTGACTTATTTGTATGTGTATTTATTATGGATCTCCATTAGTTCCTGCCAAGACAGCAGCTACTCTTCCTGGGGTCCAGCAAAAACAAGGCAGTTACAGGGCATTTGGAAAGTATTCAGACCCCTTCCTGATAGTATTATTATAATTTATAAATTTGCAAACATTTCTAAAAACCTGTTTTTGCTTTGCTATTATGTAGTATTGTGTGTAGATTWAAAAATAATAATAATCCATTTTAGAATAAGGCTGTAATGTAACAAAATGTGGAAAAAGTCAAGGGGTTTGAGTACTTTTCGAATGCACTGTATATACCATTTCATAAACCTTGTTTTGYTTGTAATAGTGTTATATTGGAGTAGGGTTGGTTGGTGGTGCAATTATTATTATTTTTTTATCCCTTTTWAATTTTTTGTATCACAAATGTAATGTGATTGAACACGCACTAACGCGGCGACGTGCACAAACAACATGTGCGAACGTCACAATACCAAGGAAGAAGAAGAGATCCCAATCCCATGACAGGCCCATGGACTCCACCCTGCAAKAAAAAAACGGTTTCCAGGGCCTGGTAGATATTTCACTGATATGTTGAAAGAATCTGGGCTACACCCTATTACCAAACCCACACATCCTGTACAGACTCGCCACTCATTCTTCCTGCTCCTGCGTCGAAACAAAATGGCGACGGGTGGTTTATCTCGGGAGCATTTTATCTGCTCTGTCTGTCTCGYTGTCTTCTCCAACCCCGTCACTATTCCCTGTGGACACAACTTCTGCCAGGGATGCATACAGGCCTACTGGAACAAAGGGGAGTGCAGCTGCCCTCTGTGTATGAGACAGTTCGCTCAGAGACCTGAGCTGGCCATGAACCATGTTCTAGACGCCCTGTCCAACACMCTCAGATTGGAGGAGCCACATTCGGACCCGGCGAAAATCTCCATTCCTCCCAGGAAAATGGCAGGGAAGTGTACAGCTATACCTGAAGACCTGGGCCAGCCAAGGGATGTGAACACATTATGTGGTGAACATGGTCAACCTCTGTCTCTGTTCTGCCTGGATGATAAGGCTCTGATCTGCGCTSAATGTGACTCTCTGGGTCATAAGACCCACAAAACCACACCTGCAGAGGAACAGATCCCCCAAATCAAGGTAAGGYGAGAAATTAGTATAAATAATGACCAAGAATTACTCTGGAGTATAATATCTACTGTAACTTTAAACTGCAGTATCTCTGTGCAACTTTGTGCGAGTAAATAAAATGCCCTGAATTTACAGCAGAGACTGCTAAAAGAGCTGCTTGCCAAAAAGAACAARGTGTGCACGGTAAAGACGGAGATTCTCAAAGCGAAGAACACCATGGAGTCATTCAAGGTACGGTACTAACCAGGTTTCCATCCCACTTTTTTATGTGAGTAAAGTACATGTTGGATAAAATGTTTTAATGACAGGCCTGATGGAAACAGTTTATTGTTGTTGTAAACTTTCCAAAATGTCGACAAAACTAAATGCTTCAGACAAGGTGGGATCTTTTTGTGTCGGGTAAAATGAATTAGGCTAGAAATGTCGGTGGAAACTTTTTTTATGCGCAAATATTGATWTAATAYCCTTCATATCGAAGTAAACTTGGAGTCYGGCGATGACATGTTGTGTGGTTCTCCCACTACGACTCGTCGGCAAAGATGAGAATGTGTCGTCAATTGGATGGAAACCTAGCTACTGTTAAATGTATTTGTACTTATATGAAAAACACTGTGGATGAGTTGAGCCACAGTGACATGTAATGGTTACAGAGTTCTTTCCATCTACAAACCATCTGATTCTATTCTAGAAGATTATTACGAGAGCCATTTGATATATAATAGGAACCTTTTGTAACATATAAAACTGGTTATTGGGAGGAAGATGAACTAAAAACAAGTGCAAGAAACCAACACTAGAAAACATCCACTGTGTCATGTCTTTTCTTCCATCACCTCTTCCTGTCAGATCTCTGCCAATCTACAGAAACAAGAGCAGCAGACAAATTTCACCATGCTGATCTCAGCCATCACAGAGGGCCAGAAACAACTGATGGACTCAATGGAGGAGAAAGAGAACGAGATGCTGCTGAAAGCGGAGAGTGAGGTACAGAAGATGGAGAAGAGATTCAAGAGCTTGGAGGATGAGGTCACTGGGATAGAGCTCACATTGCAGGGTGAAGAACCTGGGAGGTTGCTTCAGGTGAATTTACACTTTGTTTCAATAAATATTTACCAACTCGAGCCAAAAAGGCATGTCAAAAGTGGACTTTGAGCTGACGTCTGCCTTAATGGTGTCATATATATTTTAGGTTTCAGGATTGTCTGTAAAACCCTGATGAAGGCTACAAGCTGAAACATGTTGGTTTTTTAATGACAACACAGCAGTTCTAGGATCAACTTCCATTGTCCTCCAAGAGTGGCTAAATATCCTCCTGTTTTCAGGATTACAATGCCCTGCAGAAAGGCTCAGTTGATGCATCTCCCTACTGTGTCAGTCTGGACCCAGAGGAGAGACTTGTTCAGGCAGGAAAACTCAGAGAGATGCTCCACATGGAGGTGGACAGGATCTG
This sequence comes from Salvelinus sp. IW2-2015, assembly GCF_002910315.2. NCBI lineage: Eukaryota > Metazoa > Chordata > Actinopteri > Salmoniformes > Salmonidae > Salvelinus > Salvelinus sp. IW2-2015. The sequence continues at coordinate 26,989 of NW_019942667.1, read as the reverse complement.
GAAGGGTCAGTACATTCATTTAATAAGTACCGTGTAATAGACTATTTACAATAATTCAGGAAGAGAAACTGCAGCTTATTCATTTAAACATCATTGGTTTTCCATTACTATTTATTCTATCCACAGACCAAGGTTCTGCCGCTAGGACAGCTTTACTTGTAGATCCTACAGCTTTTAGGTGTTCACTGTCAACACTGAAACAATGTAAGTATAATGAATCTGATTAGATTTTAACATGATGTTATATTCACTTTGTGCAAGTCTCGTGGTATTGAGGCAATAACTTCCATGTAGTTAACGGTTCAGTAACTGAGCAAACACAATACCTGATATCAGAGCCTATTGTGTACAGTTGACGCACAACGCTAATCAAACTGTTGGATTAGGTTACACTCCACAATAGGATCTCGCACAACAGTTATGGCTTTAATAGCTGGGTGCTCATGTAACGGATGTGAAATGGCTAGCTAGTTAGCGGGTACGCGCTACTAGCATTTCAATCAGTTACGTCACTTGCTCTGAGACTTAAGTAGGGTTTCCCCTTGCTCTGCAAGGGCCGCGGCTTTTGTGGAGCGATGGGTAACGACGCTTCGTGGGTGTCAGTTGTTGATGTGTGCAGAGGGTCCCTGGTTCGCGCCCGTGTCGGGGCGAAGGGACGGTTTAAAGTTATACTGTTACACTCAGTCCTATCTGACACCGACTTCAAATGAAATCCCAAATTCAAGAACATTTGGAAACAGCGGCACTCAAAATAGTAAAAAAAATGTTTTATCTTAAAGGCATTAACTAATTTATTTTTTATTTCCGGTCGGGCAGGCAGACGCATTTGGGCAGTTACGCCTTCATCAGAGCATCAAAATATTTACCAAAACCATTGTATATACATTTTTATATGCAGGTGCCTAGCTGATAATTACAATTGCCTCACCTGTGTGAGGGTGGTACATAGTGGTAATAAAAACATTAGTGAACTAATGATTGTTACAATATATATATATATACACATATCACACATTTGAGAATGGTGGTGCATTTAGTTACTTCCTATTGCACAGTAAAGCCTACAAAAAATATGTTTTGGGGAATAGAAAAATAAACGTCTGGATAGAAAGATTGTGATTGAATGTAGGAAATTATACATATTTGCATAAGCATTGAAAATACAGTGCAGCTATATAATCTATAACAAAGGTCTGAATGAGAAATCATCACTTAGACCTCGAGGATCCGTGTTTTTGTATTGATAGATGAAATACCATCTCTCATTGTGAGAGCATTTTAGGGAGGTTACCCCCTCTGATAGGTGTGACCTGTTTTAGGCCCACAAAACATAAAGAGGACGGTGGGCCGTGTTTGCTTTCCTAAGTAGTGTTTTACCATAGCATATTCAATATTACCAGTAACGATGACTGTTTTTTAAGTATTCTTGACTGAATCAACAGATGAAAAGACCATCACCTTGGATCCCAARTCTGTCGGGAGACAAATCTGGCTATCTCTTGACATGACCAGTGCTAGGAACACATACCCACACATCCAGCCCCACASCCTCCACCCAGAGAGGCTCAAACAGAGTGAAATGGTGAGGGGCACTCAAGGCTTCAGTAGAGGCTGCCACTTCTGGCAAGTGTKCTTTATGAATCTTCCCAGTGGATCACAGGAGGACTCGTATTATGAGGTTGGGGTGATGTACAAGGAAAACGCTGGCAAAATGAAGGAGAGTTGGCGTATACGGTTTTCCACCTCTCTGTCTAAGCCACATGCTGAGGCATATTCAGGTGAGACAGCTCATACCATAACCACTGTTAACAAGTGTCTTAGCAGCATTTACATTTATTTAGACTATGACTCTGGAATCRTTGCTGTGTACGGTAATGTATCAAATACTGTAGGAAATATAAATAAAATGAACTTAAATCGTGTTTACTCTTTCAACACCAAATTCAGTGAACCTCTGTACCCCATGTTTGTAATCCCTAAAGGGGCAGATATTAGGTTKAATTAGGGGACCCAAATGATGAAGTTACCCATCTGTAGATTTATAGTCCCCTGAGCAGAAATCATGGAACAGTTGCATAATCTAAAATGTTAATTTGGAATACAATCTGTTTTTTTTGTACACTGTTKAAAGAAAAAGTAAAATGGCACAATTGATAGTTGTGTACTTATTAAGCATGATGCTTGCTGTGACTGCACAGAAAATAGGACTTTACCTCATTGATGTATTAAAAGTTTAATATCTTGTTTTTGCTTTTTGTTGATACAATTTATTTTCCYCTTATCATAGATTTTCTGTAATGTCAGATTGCTGGGTGGGTGAGGGTTTAAAAAACACTCCAAAWAATGTGCACTTGATGAAATTGATGGATTGAAATATCAATAAAATGCAATGTAACAAAAAGTATTTTCGTTCTTTAACCCTGTTGTGTTTTACTAACACATATTCAAAGTGTTTTATACTGAGTATATTTGTTGAAATATCAAGCTATATCTCTGAAAGGTATGTTTCAAATGTAAACCTCATCCTGAAGAGGGCTCCCGATTGGCGCTGCGGTCTAAGGCACTGCATCTCAGTGCAAGAGGRGTCACTACAGTCCGTTATGGCMGCGCACAWTTGGTCCGGGGTAGGCCGTCATTGTAAAAAAGGATTTGATCTTAACTGACTTGCCTACTTAAATTTATATTTCAAGAGTGCTCTCTTTTGGGGGGGGGCAGGTAGCCTAGTGGTTAGAGCGTTGGGGCAGTAACCGGAAGATTGCTGGATCGAATCCCCGAGCTGACAAGGTAAAAACCTGTCGTTCTGCCCCTGATCAAGGCAGTTAACCCACTGTTCCCCGGRAGGCCGTCATTGTAAATAAGAATTTGTTCTTAACTGACTTGCCGAGTTAAATGGGATATATAGTGTAACAGCAGTGCCCTCTGCTGGTAGTTTAGTGTATTTCTTCCATCCTACTTGTACAGACCGCTTTTTTTTTTTTTTTTTTTTTTGTTTTTTTTTTTGGAGCAAAACACAACAGATTCTTGATTTTTTTTATACCAGTAATTCAAACCAGCAACCTTTCAGCCAACACTCTAACCTGTGTCTCCCCCCCCCCCCCCCCCCCCAATGTGAACTGTTGAAGTGGTGAAGTATAATCACTTTAGAGTTCTGGGTTACCTAGGTTACATACTGATGTGGTATTACACCTTAACAAGGTTACCATGACTTTCAAACTGGTGCATATTCTTTCCTCTGTATATAAATCAAGTAATGGAAACACTGAAGTAAATGAGGGATACAAAGTATTTTGAAAGAAGGTGATTCCATCTCATCATGCTTAGTCTTGTATAAATACCCAGTTGACCATTATGTTTGCAAACAGAGATCTCAGTGCTTTGAAAGAGGGCTCAAGGACACATAGGGGTTAGGTTGGGACACCCGGAACAGTCACCAGATCAGCCCAGTTCTCTAGTACATCGTGCAGACAGGAATAAATATATCTCGGGGAAGAGAGGGTGGAGGGGTGTGTTTTCATGATTAACACTCACCTTGTAATTCTAGAAACATACAGGAACTCAAGTCCTTTTTTCTCACCCGACGTAGAACCTCACAATTTAAATGGCGACCATATTATCTCCCAAAGATAATCTCCTCCGTCATCGCACGGCCATTTTTACACTCCACCTCAAGGCCGATATCTCGACAGGCACTCAAAGAACTTTACTGGACTTTATGCGAACTGGAAACCACATCATCTGAGGCTGCATTCATTGTAGCTGGGGATTTTAACAAAAGCAACTCTGAGAACTGCCCAAGTTCTATCAACATATTGATTGTACCACTCGCGGCTACTAAGACTTCGACCATTGCTATTCAAACTTCCAGAATGCTAACAAGGCCCTCCCCCGCCCTCTTTCGGAAATCTGACACGACTCATCTTGTCCATCTTGCTCCTCCCGTCCTATAGGCAGAAACTCAAACAGGAAGTACCCGTGGTTCGTACTATTCAACGCTGGTCTGACCAATCGGAATCCATGCTTCAGGATTGTTTTGATCACGTGGACTGGGATATGTTCCGGATAGCTTMTGAAAATMATCTAGTCYCATACACAGATACGGTYACTGAGTTTKTAAGTAAGTGTATAGTATGTGTAGTACCCACTGTGACTATTAAAACCTACCCTAACCAGAAACCGTGGATAGATGGTAGCATTCGCTCGAAACTGAAAGCGCGAACCATCGCCTTTAACCATGGCAAGGTGACTGGTAATATTGCAGAATATAAACAGTGTAGTTATTCACTCCGCAAGGCAATCAAACAAGCTAAACGTCAGTATAGAGATAAAGTGGAGTCGCAATTCAACGGCTCAGACAACGAGACGCATATGGCAGGAACTACAGACAATCAGACTACAAAAGGAAAACCAGCCACGTCGCCGAGACTGACGTCTTGCTTCCGGACAGGCTTAACACATTCTTTGCGCACTTTGAACATAACACAGTGCCACCGATGCGGCCCACTGCCAAGGACTGTGGGCCCTCCTTCTCTGTGGCCGATGTGAGTAAAACATTTAAACATGTTAACCCTTGCAAGGCTGCCGGCCCAGACGGCATCCCTAGCCGGGTCCTCAGAGCATGCGCAGATCAGCTGGCTGGTGTGTTTACGGGCATATTCAATCTCTCCCTACCCCATTCTGATGCCCCCACATGCTTCAAGATGGCCACCAATGTTCCTGTACCCAAGAAGGCAAAGGTAACTGAACTTAATGACTATCACACTGTAGCACTCGCCTCTGTCATCATGAAGTACTTTGAGAGACTAGTTAAGGATCATATCACCTCTACCTTACCTGCCACCTAGACCCACTTCAATTTGCTTACCGRCGCAATAGATCCACAGACGATGCAATCGCCATCTCTCTGCACACTGCCCTATCCCATCTGGACAAGAYGAATACATACGTAAGAATGCTGTTTATTGACTATAGCTCAGCATTCAACACCATAGTACCCTCCAATCTCATTATTAAGCTCGAGGCCTTGGGTCTGMACCCCGCCCTGTGCAACTGGGCCTTGGACTTCCTGACGGGCCGCRCCCACTCCGCTGATCCMCAACAATGGGGCCCCACAAGGGTGCGTGCTCAGCCCCCTCCTGTACTCCCTGTTCACCCATGACTGCATGGCCAAGCACGCCTCCAACTCAATAATCAAGTTTGAGTGTGGTGCCTGGGAAAAAAAGTCTCACTCAACGTCAACAAAACAAAGGAGATGATCGTGGACTTCAGGAACAGCAGAGGGTGCACCTCCCTATCTACATAGATGGGACCGCAGTGGAGAAGGTGGAAAGCTTCAAGTTCCTTGGCMTACACATCACTGACAAACTGAAATGGWCCACCCAAACAGACAGTGTGGTGAAGAAGGCGCAACAGAGCCTCTTCAACTTCAGGAGGCTAAAGAAATGTGGCTTGTCACCTAAAACCCTCACAAACTTTTACAGATGCACAATTGACAGCATCCTGTCGGGCTGTATCACCGCCTGGTACGGCAACTGCACCGCCCTCAACCGCAAGGCTCTCCAGAGGGTGGTGCGGTCTGCCCAACGCATTACCTGGGGCAAACTACCTGCCCTCCAGAACACCTACAACACCCAATGTCACAGGAAGGCCAATGACGGCGGCCCGTCAGGAAGTCCAAGGCCCAGTTGCACAGGGCGGGACATCAACCACCCGAGCCACTGCCTGTTCACCCCGTTATCATCCAGAAGGTGAGGTCAGTACAGGTGCATCAAAGCTGGGACCGAGAGACTGAAAAACAGCTTCTATCTCAAGGCCATCAGACTGTTAAACAGCCATCACTAGCACATCAGAGGCTGCTGCCTATAGGCATAGACTAGAAATCACTAGCTACGTTAAGGAATGGAAACTAGTCACTTTAATAATGTTTACATATCTTGCGTTACTCATCTCATATGTACACTACCGGTCAAAAGTTTTAGAACACCTACTCTTTCAAGGGTTTTTCTTTATTTTTACTATTTCCCCATGAAACATCCTGTTTTTACAGTACCAGTCAAATGTTTGGACACAACTACTCATTCAAGGGTTTATTGTTCATTGTACTATTTTGTACATTGTAGAATAATAGTAAAGACATCAAAACTATGAAATAACACATATGGAATCATATAGTAACCAAAAAAGTGTTAAATAAATCAAAATATATTTAAGATTCTTCAATATCCACCCTTTGCCTTGATGACAGCTTTGCACACTTTTGGCATTCTCTCAACCATGCTTTTCCAACAGTCTTGAAGGAGTTCCCACATATGCTGAGCATTTGTTGACTGCTTTTCCTTCACTCTGCGGTTCAACACATCCCAAACCATCTCAATTTGGTTGAGGTCGGGGGGTTGTGGAGGCCAGGTCATCTGATGCAACGCTCCATCACTCTCCTTCTTGGTAAAATAGCCCTTTTACAGCCTGGAGGTGTGTTGGGTTATTGTCAATTTGAAAAACAAATGATAGTCCCACAAAGCCCAAACCAGATGGGATGGCGTATCGCTGCAGAATGCTGTGGTAGCCATGCTGGTTAAGTTTGCCTTAAATTCTAAATAAGTCACAGACAGTGTCAACAGAAAAGCAACCCCACACCATAACACCTCCTCCTCCATGCTTTACGGTGGGAAATACACGTGGACATCATCCGTTCACCCACACCACATCTCACAAAGACATGGCGGTTGGAACAAAAAATCTCCAATTTGGACTCCAGACCAAAGAAAACAAATTTCCACCGGTCTAATGTCCATTGCTCGTGTTTCTTGCCAAACAAGTCTCCTCTTATGGTGTCCTTTATAGTAGTTTCTTTGCAGCAATTCGACCATGAAGGCCTGATCACGCAGTCCTCTCTGAACAGTTGATGTTGAGATGTGTCTGTTACTTAACGCCTGTGAAGCAAAGGCTGGTAAATCTAAGATCTTATCCTTTACAGCAGAGGTAACTCTTAGTCTTCCCATCCTGTGGCGGTCCTCATCATCATAGCGCTTGATGTTTTTTGCAACTGCACTTGAGGACACTTCAAAGTTCTTGAAATTTCCAATTGACTGACCTTCATGTCTTAATAATAATGATGGACTGTCTTTCTCTTTGCTTATTCGAGCTGTTCTTTCCATAATATGGACTTTGGTCTTTTACCAAAATACGCTATCTTCGTATACACCCCTACCTTTGTCACAACAACAACCTGATTGTCTTAAAGCTTTAGAAGAGAAAGACGATTCACAAGAATGAACTTTTAAGAACACAATCCGTTCATTGTAATGCATTCCAGTACTTATATCATGAAGCTTGGATTGAGAGAATGCCAAGAGTGAGCAAAGCTGTCATCAAGCAAAGTATTTTTTGATTTTGTTTAACACTTTTTTGTGTTACTAATGAGATCTCCATTGTGTTTATTCATAGTTTTGAATGTCTTCACTATTTTCTACAATGTAGAAACCATAATACAAATAAAGAAAAACCCTGACATGAGTAGGTGTTGTAAAACCTTTTACCGGAGTGTAAATCCTATCAGCAGCCAAGTCTATATTACTGTATTTCTATACTATTCTGCTGTATCTTAGGTCCGTTTCGCTCTGACATCTCTCGTCCCATATGTATTATGGTCTTTAATTTTCATTCCTAATTAGATTTGTCTGTATTGGAGTATATGTTGTGTGATTTATTTAGATTAATACTTGTTAGATATTACAGCACGGTCGGAGCTAGAAACACAAGCCATTTCGCTACACCCTTTCCAATAACATCTGCTAATCACATGTTATGTGACCAATTATCGTTTCATTTTGATGTTGATCAACTTTTGGGATATTGCTGGAGCGGTGCCTTGCAGACAGCAGGCTTTATCCACCAGCATCAACAGAGTTCCAGAATCTATGCCAAGGTGCATTAAGCCGTTCTGGATTGCTCGTGGTGCCCAACGCCTATAAGACACTTTATTTGGTGTTTCCCTTTATTTTCGCAGTTACAGTTGGTTCTTCCTTAAAAGTTGCGTCATACTGCAGCACAGCTGCAGCGGTTCCGCAGAATTCTATGGCACGTTATTTAAGTGTCAGCCATTGTTGCCATTAATGCTAGTTAATGCCTGTTTGACCACCAGAGGGTATCTTTGAGAAGTTAAGTCATTGAAATGACATGGAGCTGTAGACCTAAGAGTCCTGTTTACTGTAGCTGTTTTAGTGTAACTTATTTATTGGCATAAAGGCCTACTTCAATATATCGTATATCAATCAATCATTCATTCATTTGTGCATGTCATCACAAAGCATACTAGTCATACATGTATTTAAATACATTTAAGCATTTTTGTTATAAAATTAAATAACGAAGGGAGCCTTGGATATTTAAACATTGAATTAACCTCAACATGTTGGCTAAAGCGATTGAATTCAGGAATGCATTTGGCTGTTTTTAATATTAGGAAAATATGGCGCTGTACAACGTGACCGGTCGGGAGTAGTCCTAGGCTACTAAGTGACTGCGAGTGAAGAGCAAAATAATCCTAACAGTTCCACACCCTAATTGTAGTCTAACCAATGCCCAAAAGGATATTCAGTGAAAATAAAAATATCTTTGCTCAAGCTTGTCTCAGAGCAGCACAAAACAGTTCTGAAATAGTTGACCACACGCGGCTATTTCTTCAAATCCTATTATAACAAATGGATGACTTTGGAAGTTTCAGTCAGCAACAATTTGTTGCCTTCATTAGTTAAGGGTGGAGTTTGGGGCAGTGTGAGGAGTACTGGAAAGGTGTGACTCCAGGTTACAATAGGCCATAAGTATAAAGCAGACCGTCGTCCCACCTGCCCATAAGAAGTTAAAATAGCATCAAATTGATCAAAAATACAGTGTAGACATTGATAATGTTGTAAACGACTATTGTAGCTGGAAATGGCTGATTTTTATGGTATAGTCGTACAGAGGCCCATTAACAGCAACCATCACTCCTGTGTTCCAATGGTACGTTGTGCTAGCTAATCCAAGTTTATCATTTTAAAAGGTTAATTGATCATTACAAAATCCTTTTGCAATTATGTTAGCACAGCTGAAAACTGTTGTTCTGATTAAAGAAGCAATAAAAC
>NW_019942667.1:12477-17411 GCF_002910315.2 Salvelinus sp. IW2-2015 | reverse complement strand
ACCCGTCGTCGTGGAGCTGGTGGGAAGTGCAACTAAAATGTTTCCGAGATGTACTGTAGTTGAAAAAAAAAACTTCAGCATTTTGAAAGTATTTTTTATTGTTATTTTCTTAACGAAAGCATAAAGATGTTGATGAATAGATACTGTACAGTATACTGTATGCTTTATCCYACATCATGRGGTTGCTTGAGGTTTTSAGTTAGAAATGAAAACTTTAGAGTACTTAAGCATCGAATACATTGTAAGTTGGAYGGATMTTCACACCTACAGTAGCAGYGCTATTAAACGACCATTTTGTAAGTACATTGYTGTATGAAGAGTCTATTGTCCTGCTAATAGCCATTKTGGAAACATTGTTTGCATGATAYGCTACACCTGCTACAGTAAACTTGTGAAAAACAAGTGTTTGAAAACATYTTTTGTTTTCTGTCCATTACTAAATAAATAAATATTTCAGTAAATAAAAACACAGCAGCTAAAGCATCTGGTACAAATATATTATTGAATTTGATTAATACAAAAAAATACACATGAGGCTTGATGTATTTTTCATGGGGCAAATCTGGTCTGTGATATTGAGTTAGAAATGGTGTTCATTGTAACCACAATGTTACAAATAATTGAACACACACAACATGAGCAGATTCATTTGGTCAAAACAGTCAAAACATTTATATATTTAACACTGTCAGAAAGAATGTTGGTACTTATTTATTTACATCACAAGCCATGAATGAGTGAGTCACTCAGCTTTATGCTGACAAATAATCACTGGACTCTCATTCCGTTTCTTCTTCACATCAGCAAAGAAGGCTTCCATGTTTCAGAAACTCACTTTAAATAGAGGCTCTATCACTCTTGATGTAGAGGCTCTATCGCTCTTTATATAGAGGCTCTATCGCCCTTTAAATAGAGGCTCTATCGCTCTTTATATAGAGGCTCTATCGCTCTTTAAATAGAGGCTCTACCGCTCTTTATATAGAGGCTCTATCACTCTTTATGTAGAGGCTCTAACGCTCTTTATATAGAGGCTCTATCACTCTTTATATAGAGGCTCTATCTCCCTCTTTCCACTGTGTAAATAGTAAAGACATATGAATACAAGAAAGAGACTCTATCCTCTTTCACACTGTCGTAAATTAGTATTATAGATATAATAGAGGACTATCCCTCTTTCACACTGTGGTAAATAGTATAGATATAATAGAGAAGAGGACTTCAGACTAAAACACCTCCATTCATTTACGTTCAATTTGTGCCCCCTTGTGGTAAGTGTGTGCAATGACAGATTCAAATTTGAGCGAGAGCAACAAACAAACACGCCACTCCTGTATATGCATATCTGACAGACAGTTATATGTCATACTTTCCTTTCTAACAAATCTACTTCTTTGCTGGTGTGTTTTCCTGGATATCCTTCTTGTTTGCTCTCATCTCCAAGTTGTTCTTTGTCTCCCTTTCCTCATTTTGTTCATCTCATCTCAAATCAAATCAAATTAGTATTTGTCACACGCGCCGAATACAACAGTGTAGACCTTACAGTGAACGCTAACTTACAACCTTAACAACTAATGCAATTGTAAGAAAAAATTGTGTTAAGTAAAAAAAAGGATAAGTAAAAATAGTTATCAAATAATTAACAGCAGCAATAAAATAACAGTAGCGAGGCTATAGTACAGGGTTTACGGTACAGAGTCGATGTGGAGCGAATATACAAGGGTGTTACCGGTACAGAGTCAAATGTGGAGGCTACTGATACAGGGTGTTACAGCGTACAAGTCACATTGTGGAGCGCTATATACAGGGTGTTCACGGTACGAGTCAATGTTGGAGGCTATATACAGGTGTTACGTACAGAGTCAATGTGCGGGGGCGCGCTTAGTAGAGTGTATATTGAGGGTTAATTACAGTCATGAACATCGGTAGGTTGAAGTTGACTTACGCGGACCTCCAGGTGGTGCAGTTGGTCTAGGGCCACTGTCTCGCAGCGCAGCTGTGCCCACCAGAGACTCTGGGTTCGCTCCTAGGCTCTGATCGCAGCCGGCCGTGACCGGAGGTCTGTGGCGGCGACGCACCAATTGCCTGCGTCATCCGGGTTAGGGAGGGTTTGGGCCGGTAGGGGATATCCTTGTCTCAGTCGCCAGGTGCACGGTGTTCCTCTGACACATTGGTGCGGCTGCTTCCGGGTTGGATGCTGGCGTGTTGAGACGCGTGCGCTTGGTTGGGTTGTGGTTTCGGAGGACGCATGGCTTTCGCCTGCGTCTCTCCGAGCCAGTTACGGGAGTTGTAGCGAATGAGACAAGATAGTTGGATACCACGAAATTGCGGCGGTAAATTGGGGTTAAATCAAAAAAAAAAAATAAAAAGTGAGTAAAATAAACAGGTAGCGACATTTTTAGAGACCTTCCTCTGCAACCGCCTGCGTGATAGGGGTCCTGAAGCAGAAGCTTGGCCCCAGTGATGCATGGCCGTACACACTACCCTTGTAGGCTTGCGGTTGGAGCCGAGCAGTTGTCATATCAGGCAATGATTTCAACCCAGTCAGATGCTCTTGCGGTAGCACTTTTGACGATCTGTTGGACCCATGGCCAAATTATTTCACTTTCCCTAAGTTGGGAATAGGCTTTGTTGTGCCCTCTTTCACGACTTCCCTTGGTGTGTTTGACTATGTTAGTCTGTTGGTTGATCGTGACACCAGAACTGAAGCTCTCAACCTGCTCCACTGCAGCCCGTCGATGAGAATGGGACGTGCTCGTTCTCCGGTTTCGCGAGTCGCGAACGAGTTCTCCTGTGGTGCGTGTGCTGTAAGAAGAGAGTGGTTGCATCCTGGCACCACACAGCCAGGTCTCTGACCTCCTTCCTATAGGCTGTCACATCGTCACGTTGTGTCATTGACCAAAAACTTCAGATGACGGGTGTTGGTTTGTGCCTGGCCATGCAGGTCATGAGTGAAGGGATACAGGGAGGGGACTGATCACGCACCCCTTAAGGGGCCCCCGTGATTGAAACAGCGTGGCAAATGTGTGTTACCTACCATACCACCTGGGGTGGCCCGTCAGGAATTCTGATCAGTTGGCAGGAGGGGTCATTAGCCCAGGTCCTAGCTTTAGTGATGAGCTTGCACTATGGTGTTGAACGCTGAGCTGTAGATCAATGAATAGCATTTTTCACGTTAGTGTTACCTTTTTTTCAGGTGAGAAAGCTGCAGTGTGGAGTGCAATCACTGTGGGGGTCTGTTACGTGGTTGCAAATTTGCCCAGTAGGTTTTAGGGTTTCTGTGTTAATGGGTGTTGATAGTGATCACATGACCGGCTTCAAAGCCTTTCTTGGCTACAGACGTGAGTGCTATGGGCTCAGTAGTCATTTAGGGGTACCTGAGTGTTCTTGGGCACAGGGACTATGTGTTTCTGCTTGAAAACCTGTTGGTATTACAGACTCAGTCAGGGACAGGATTGAACATTTAGTAAGGACACTTGCCAGTGGGTCTGCGCATGCTCGGAGTACACGTCCTGGTAATCCATCTGGCCCGCAGCCTTGTGAATAGTTGACATGCTTTAAAGGCTACAGAGAGCTTGAATCACACCACGTCGTTCCGGAACAGCTGATGCTCTCATGCATGTTTCAGTGTTGCTGCTCGAAGCAAGCATATAAATATTGAGTCATTCTGTAGGCTCATGTCACCGGGGCATTCTCGGGCTGTGTTTAGCCTGTATAGTTTGCTAGCCCTGCCACATCGTGGGAGGGTCGGAGCCAGTGTAAGTACAATTCAATCTTAGTCCTGTATTTGACTGCTTTGCGCTGTTTGATGTGTTCAACGGAGGGGCCATAGTGGCGATTTTCATTAAGCTTCAGGGTTAGAGTCCCGCTCCTTGAAAGCGGCAGCTCTACCCTTTTAGCTTCGTGCGGATATTGCCTGTATCCATGGCTTCTGGTTTGGTATTAATGTTACAGTCACCTGTGGGACGACGTCCTCGAATGCCTTATTAATGAAGCCAATGATGATGCGGTGTTCTCCTCAATGCCATCGAAGATCCCGGAACATATTTCACAGTCTGTGATAGCAAAACATCCTGTATCTTGCATTCTGCTTTTTCTGACCACTTTTTTTGATCTATCATTTGTGCTTCCTGCTTTTAATTTTAGCTTGTAAAGCCAGGAAATCAGGGGATAGAATTATGTCAATGTGCCAAATGGAGGGTGAGTTAGAAGCTTTTGTACACTTCTCTGTGTGCTGGAGTTAAGGTGTCTAGTGTTTTTCCTCCCTGGTGCACATTTACATGCTGGGAAAAAATTGGTGAATACAAAGGATTTAAGTTTCCCTGCATTAAAGTCCCGGCACTAGGAGCTCCACCCTCTGATGAGCGTTTTCTGTTTGCTTATGACGTAAACAGCTCATTGAGTGGAGGTCTTAGTTGCCAGCATCGGTTATGTGGTGGTAAATAGACAGCTACAAAGATCATAGATGAAAACTCTCTTGGTAAATAGTGTGGTGTAACGCTTAATATTAGATTTTACTCTACCTCAGGCAGTTCAACTTACTATTAGATTTCCTGCACAGCTGATTGTTTACAAATACACAGAGCACCACCCCTTGTCTTGCCAGGAGGCTGCTTGTATCGCCAGCTGTATGTTACTTCCTGTTGTCATTCGGCACGGACTGTTGGAAAATAGGTTTCGGTAAGCATACACTATTTATTATCAATGATTGTACTCTCCCAGTTGTTCTTGTTGTTCTTATGGGCTGCCGTGTGGCGCAGCCGGTCTAAGAGGTGTCACTAAGACCCCTGTCGATCCTGGCTGTATCACATGGCCCTGTGGCTGCAGCGGTCTAAAGCCTGCCTCTCGCTGCAAGACTGGTCACTACAGAACTGGGTTCAAATTCCAGGTTGTGTCAAACTGGCTGTGTGGCGCAATTTGCCCACGTCTGTCTGGGT
>NW_019942667.1:0-9582 GCF_002910315.2 Salvelinus sp. IW2-2015 | reverse complement strand
ATTTGAGACGAGAGCAACAAACAAGACACGCCCTTCTGTATATGCATATCTGACAGAATATATTCTACTTTCCTTTCTAACAAATCTACTTTTTGCTGTGTTTTCCTGGATATCCTTCCTTGTTGCTCTCATCTCCAAGTTGTTCTTTGTCTTTTCCTCATTTTGTCATCTCATCTCAAATCAAATCAAATTGTATTTGTCACACGCGCCGAATACAACAGGTGTAGACCTTACAGTGAAACGCTAACTTACAAACCCTTAAACAATAATGCAATTGTAAGAAAAATTGTGTTAAGTAAAAAAAAGATAAGTACAAATAAAAGTTACAAATAATTAAACAGCAGCAATAAAATAACAGTAGCGAGGCTATATACAGGGGGTACTGGTACAGAGTCAATGTGCGGGGGCACCGGTTAGTTGAGGTAATACAGTATGAACATGTAGGTTAAAGTGACGACGCATAGATAATAAACAGGGAGTAAAATAAACAGAGAGTAGAACATTTTTAGAGCCTTCCTCTGCAACGGCCTGGTATAGAGGTCCTGGAAGGCAGGAAGCTTGGCCCCAGTGATGCACTGGGCCGTACACACTACCCTCTGCGGTTGGATGCCGAGCAGTTGTCATACCAGGCAATGATGCAACCAGTCAGGATGCTCTCGATGGTGCAGCTGAAGAACCTTTTGAGGATCTGAGGACCCATGCCAAATATTTTCACTCTCCTGAGTGGGAATAGGCTTTGTTGTGCCCTCTTCACGACTGCCTTGGTGTGTTTGGACCATGTTAGTTTGTTGGTGATGTGGACACCAAGAAACTTGAAGCTCTCAACCTGCTCCACTGCAGCCCCGTCGATGAGAATGGGGACGTGCTCCTTTTCCTGTAGTCCACAATCATCTCCTTTGTCTTGATCACGTTGAGGGAGAGGTTGTTGTCCTGACACCACACAGCCAGGTCTCTGACCTCCAACCTAAAGGCTGTCACATCTCACTGTTGTGTCATTGACAAACTTAATGAGGGTGTTGGTGTTGTGCCTGGCCATGCAGTCATGAGTGAACAGGGAGTACAGGAGGGGACTGATCACGCACCCCTACGGGGCCCCCGTGTTGAGGATCAGCGTGGCAGATGTGTTGTTACCTTGATCACACAGTCTTCCGGAACAGCTGATGCTCTCATGCATGTTTCAGTGTTGCTTGCCTCGAAGCAAGCATATAAATAATTGAGCTCATCTGGTAGGCTCATGTCATTGGGCAGCTCGGGGCTGTGCTTAGCTTTGTAGCCTGTAATAGTTTGCTAGCCCTGCCACATCCGTGGAGCGTCGGAGCCAAGTGTAGTTACAATTCAATCTTAGTCCTGGTAAATTGATTGCTTTGCCTGTTTGATGGTTGCAACGGAGGGGCCATAGTGGGCATTTCAATATACGCTTTCAGGGTTTAGAGTCGCCGCTCCTTGAAAGCGGCAGCTCTACCCTTTAGCTCAGTGCGGATGTTGCCTGTAATCATGGCTTCTGGTTGGGGTATGTACGTACTGTTCACTGTGGGGGATGATGTCATCGATGCACTTATTAATGAAGGCCAATGACTGATGTGGTTGTTCTTCCTCCAATGCATCGAAGGAATCCCGGAACAATATTCCAGTCATGTGATAGCACAAACAGTCCTGTAGCTTTAGCATCTGCCTTTATCTGACCACATTTTTTAATTGACCTGGTGCTTCCTGCTTTATTTTATGCTTGTAAGCAGGAATCAGGAGGATAGAATTCATGGTCAGATTTTTGGCCAAATGGAGGGGTGAGGTAGAAGCTTTGTACACTTCTCTGGTGTGTGGAGTAAGGTGGTCTAGGTTTTTTTCCTCCCTGGTTTGCACATTTAAAACATCTGGGAAAAAATTGGTACAATGGATTTTAAGTTTCCCTGCATTAAAAGTCCCGGCCAAACTAGGAGCTGCCACCTCTGGATGAGGTCTTCCTGTTTGCTTATGGCCGTAACCAGCTCATTGAGTGCGTCTTAGTGCCAGCAATCGGTTTGTGGTGGTAAATAGGACAGCTACAAGAAATAGATGAAACTCTCTTGGTAAATAAGTGTGGGTGTAACGCTTATCATTAGAATACTCTAAAGCTCAGCAAGCATTACTATTAGATTTCATGCACCGGCTGTTTGTTTACAAAATATAGCACAGAGCGCCACCCCTTGTCTGCAGAGGCTGCCTGTATGCCAGCTGTGTGTATTCATGTTGTCATTCGGCCACGACTGTGGAAAATAAGTTTGGGTAGCATACACGTGATCCGTAGTTCTCTACTTTATTATCCAATGATTGCTACCTCTCCAACAGTTGTTCCTTTGTTGTTCTTTATGGGGCTGCCGTGTGGCGCGCGGTCTAAGAGGTTGTCATACAGACCCCTGGTTCGAATTCCTGGCTGTATCCACAACTGCCTGTGTGGTGGCAAGCGGTCTAAGGCACTGCGCCTCTCAGTGCAAGAGTGTCAACTACAGACACCCTGGTTCGAATCCAGGTGTGTCACAACTTGGCTGTGTGGCGCACAATTGGCCCACACGTTGTCTGGGTTTTTGGTTGGTGTAGGCTGTCATTGTATATAAGAATTTGTTCCTTAAGCTGACTTTTAAAAACTGACTTACTTGCCTAGTAAAAATAAATAAATTCCAAGGGAAGTCATGGATTGTTGGGTTCGATGTGTCAGCGTGCCTTACTCCACAGATTGTTTGCCTGTTTTGTATAACGGACCTCACACTCTCGTCCGGTTGCTTGGGGATATATTGGAACCCTATCGATTTTAAGGCTTTAATTTAAATCTATGTTGGTGTCTGGCTTCCTACATATTATCACAGTTTTATGGTACAAACAGGAGCTCTTGACTATTAAACTTCTCTTCTCACCTAAAATCAGTTGAAGACCTCCTCATCTTGAGGAGTGTTAATGAACCATTACCGCTGCACCCCTTTGGTCCTCCTCGTAATACTCCAACACCTCTTCTTAGGAGTGTTAATGACTTATCACGCTGCAACCTTGGGTCCTCTTCTATTACTCACACCCGTCTTCTTGAAAGGAGTGGTTAAATGAACACTTACCCCACGTCTGGCACCTTGGGATCATCCCTCTCTTCTCCCAACGATGTTCCGTTACCTTCTCTTCTGTACTCCAACACCTCTCTTCCTGGGCAACAGGAGACACCATATTTTCTCTCTGTAACTCAACACCTCTTCTTGGGCAACAAGAGACACCGATATTTCTTCTGTACTTCAACACTCTTCAGGGCAACAAGAACACCATATTTCTCCTCTGTACTCAACCAGGGGGTAGACAAACTCCTGAAAATACAGTTTGGTACGGATATTCTCCTATGTTTGTGTTTATCAATGGATTTTAATGATTTACTTTAATGGAAAATGTAACATACACAACATGGAACTGTTCTCCCCCGTAACTTTTCTGTCGTCCTTCGTTTGCATGTGTACAGTCCAGTGGTCACAGATACCTGTGTTGCTTTCATCCAGGTCCCCTCATACCAAGAGAAGCCAGCCACAGTACATTTACAGTGAGATAGTCGTCGGGGACATCGTTGCCTCAAACCTGACTGGTTAACTTGCTATTCGGCTCTATCACCTGACCCAGACATGCGTCATGAATAGCGTATGGTGTATTAGCTTTGACTAGAAATTAAATGTGAGGATTATGCAGTCCTCTTTTGCACCAATGATGTATAATTTTAATATATGTTTTTATAATGTTTTCCTTACTAAAGTGGTGGTTTTCCTCTTAATAAACTAATTACATTTGTTTAAGTTACTTCGATGTTTATATACTATGTAATGGATCTTCAGTACTCCTCCGGTTCTAACAACGGTTCTACTAAACCGGTCTACCACGTCAACGTAACAGACACAGGAAGTTAAACATTTCAAACCACAGGATCTGATTTAGGTCAGGTTGTTGCTACTTATCCTCACTGTTTTCCCTTGGGGAGGGGAAGAGAGAGAGATTTATATTTGTTCATTAAGTCAGGTTGTAATTGTCGATTAGTAAATTAGGTACAGTTCTATAAGGGGGGTTCCAGCATCAGGTGAAACCAGAGGAGAGGAGTTGTTAGAGATGAGGAGGGGAGGGAGCTTTTTTTTTTTAATTTTTTTTAAATGACCCGCTTTTTCGTCGTATCCATTGTAGTTACAGTTTTTGTTCATTTCGCTGCACACCGTACGGACTCGGGAGAGGCGAAGGTCCGAGAGCCATGCGTCCTCCCAAACACAACCCAACCAAGCCGCACTGTATTTGTGATTATCTGCTTCTGACAACCAATGCACATCAGAACGCAGAGCCAGCCGCACCCAACCGAGTGGTCGGAGCGAAACCCGTACACCTGGCGACCTGGTCAGCGCAGGACTGCGCCCGGCCCGCCACAGGAGTCGCTAGTGCGCGATGAGACAAGGATAACTCCTGCTCGAGGGCCAAATCCTCCCCTAACTCCGTACGAACGCTGGGTGCCATTGTTGAGGGAAGGAGCTGTTTGAGATGAAGGAGGGGAGGGAGTTGTTGAGATGAAAGGGGAGGGAGGATCACGATTTGCTGTGAGAAGCGAAACATTTGCTGACAGGCATTTCTCATAGGAGATCACAGACAGGAACATGGGGTCAAACATGGCCTATTATCAAGAGGAGGGAGAGACCATGTCTGGTGAGGTTCAACCTATATGCTCCCTGTGATTCAGTGCTTGATGAGCATGAACACTGATCCTCCTGACAGGAATGGGTTTTTATGAAGTATCTCCATGCAAACAGGTAATGAATGACCTGTTTACAAAGCAGATGGTATGACCTGTTTAAAAGCAGTGGTAATGACCTGTTTACAAAGCAGATGGTAATGACCTGTTTACACAAGCAGATGGTAATGACGCTGTTTTTACAAAAGGCAGATGGTAATCGACCTATTGATAACGCAGATGGTAATGACCTGTTTACAAAGCAGATGACCTGTTTACAAAGCAGATGGTAATGACCTGTTTAACAAAGGCAGGTGGTAAATGACGCTATGACAAAGCAGGGTGGTTATGACCTATTGACAAAGCAGTGTGATTATGACTATTGACAAAGCAAGGTGGTTTATGAACTATTGACAAGCAGGTGGTTATGACCTATTGACAAAGCAGGTGGTTTATGACCTATTGACACAGCAGGGTGGTTATGACCTATTGACAAAGCAGATGGTAATCGACCTATTGCCATAGCAAGGTGGTTTATGACCTATCTGACAAAGCAGGGTGGGTTATGAACCTATTGACAAAGCACGGTGGTAATGACCTATTGACAAAGCGGTGGTTATGACCTATTGACAAAGCAGTAATGGTAAATGACGCTATTGACATGCAAGGTGGTTATGACGCTATTGACAAAGCAGAAACCTGCTATGTACTGCTTTCGTAACTTGTTATCTCGACAGTGTGACCTGGACTAGCACCTTCGTGGTGGTAATAGACTGTATTAGAACAGGAGAGCTTTGACACCACAGACACGACAACAGTGAGTCCATACATCTCAGACAGTGACTGACGAAGACGATGACCAACCAGTTTGGTGAAATACTACTACTAGCGTTGTGTTTGAATGCTTTGACCCTGACCCGGATTATGATACAGCAATAAGGAGAAGCTGCTCTTTCTTGTCTGAACCTCATTCATTTTTTCCCTTCGCTCAGTGAGCCTTACGACACAGTATACAGTAAGCCCCAAACTACTGTTGTTTAGTTCATTTTCCGTCATGTTTTCCATCAGTTATCTGCAGAGTGCAATGGCCATCCTGATAATTAATTTGTATTTTTGTTGTTGTCTGGTTCAGTTTTATCTTCTCTGTATCGTGTCGCTGTGGTTGTGTCCGCTCGTGCCTTCCTCGTCTGTCCCTGGGCATTTTATCCCCAACGCCTTTCTTACAGATACAACATACAAGAACCAAAGGCACATTATGAATTTATTATGTAGAACACAATGTGATAAAGTAAATGGCTGTTTGGATAGGGGCGCGGTTGTTCGTTTGACTAAACAGAAAATTGGTTCTTCTTTCGTGGTTACCTCGAGGCCATCGAATCATTGATTCAGTCCCCGGCTTTGAACAGTCACCATTTCCACACACAAGTCTTTCACGACAGAAACTCATGGCCTTCTGATAATGAAATAAATGAATCAATAGATATGTGATAAAAAACTGTAGTTTGGTGATTTGCATGTGGTTGTTAGCATGTGGTTGTGATTTACATGTGTATCTGTAGGCATTGTTTAAGGCGAACGTGGTTGTAGCATTGTGCATGTGATAGCAAACCGTGAGGAAGCTAACAGTATCGCAGTCCTTACCATGCATACTGGTCGAATGGAGAATTACAAGTATGTGTTGTGAAAGTCCTAACTGCATCCAGAGATATGTAGAGAAAACATGAGCGAAAACCAAGTGTTTATTGTAGAGTGAAGCCGTAACCGAACTTTAAGGGCCTTGGTATAAAGAACCTGGGTGATAGGTAGGCTTGTGGTGAACCAAACTTTAAGTGCCTTGGTAGAACCTGGGTGAAGTAGGACCTTGTGGTGCTAACCAACTGTTTAAGGCCTTGGTAGAACTGGGTGAAGTTGCCTTGTGGTGCGGAATGTGAATTTCTTTATTTTTCGGCCTGCCGACTTCTCAACTTAAAAGCATAGTTTGGCTGTTTTAATAGAACAATAATGAATGAAGGTGATGAAGACATTCTCAATAAGTAAGAATTGCTTTCCCTCCACGTCCTTATACTCTCATGTTACTAGGAGACAAAACCAGCCGGTCATTCATTTCCTGGAAACTAACTACATACGTTCAGATGAATTATTTCTTTTATATGCAGAAATAAATCTGATGTTAGTCTTATTTCACATCAATTTGAATGTTTGTAAGATAGAGAATGACACGGAACATGACCGTCAGCTTGTGACCTTAAAGCTCTGTCATGATCGCCACTGAGCCTGTCGCCCTGGTGCTTCTAGTGCTAGTAGCTGTAGATGTGCAGACCGAGGCTAGTTTGACGTCTCTTCATGAGGACATTATTACATTTACATTTGCGTCATTTAGCAGACACTGTTTAGCGCAGAGTGACTTGCAGGAGCAAGGTCTAGGGCTAAGTTCCTTGGTGAATGGCACTTGGAGGAGTTTTTTGCCTATCTTCAGGGGGGTGGCGTATTGGCCCAATGCTCGTCCCGCGTACGTTGCTGTCGTGGTGTTTGTTCCAAATTCGCCTCCAAGATCTTTATATCTCTAATATACAGTACACAATATTCAGAGATATCTTTACCAGCCTGTCCCTTGTTTGCAACATGGTTGGTTCCTTCTTTCTGTTTTGGGGGTCTATGTCTGGTTACTGTTAGGCACACTGTGGACAAATGAATATACAATGCTTGAGATAATTACTCAACCAAACATGTCAGAGAAATCAGGGAAGCAGAAATGGGTGATGTCATGCACCTTCCATCGTCTTGGTAAGCCATGTGCTAGAATTGAAATGGTAACCAAGTGCTAAATGAAATGGTAACCAAGTGCTGCATAATTAATGAACAACCCAGTTTCATATGTTAACCTTGTGCTTCCAGTAAATGAAAAACTCAGTTTCAAATTGTTTTTCACAGCTTTTGGAAGAGAATAGTTTCCAGGAACACGTTTTGTTGCAGGGGAACGTTCTTTATTTGTGTGCACTGTGCTTTCTTAAGCTCTTTTTCAACCATTTCTCTTATATTAATGTAATTTCCTGTCAGTGAGCCAATGATGTCCTAATTATCTGTGTTGCATTCTGGAGTTTAGTTTTGTAACTTTGACATATTGGTATGTTTCAAGCACGCAGCTGTCTGAAGTTGGAAAGTCACTGGGATTAGACGGAGAGTCCTGTTCTCCTGTCCTGTGACCTGCCATTCATCCACGGCCATCGACCCACAGACCTCCGGTTCCATTGGCAAGATAAGTCCCGGAAAAGTGTTGTAGCTCGTTCAACAAAGGAGAAGAGACATCGACATCAGGATAACCCTTTTTACACAACAGAACTAGCTTTGGTCTGAGATGAAAGTTCTGGGGATATATCTCTATCAAACTGCAGGCCAAGTCACACTTGAAGACGAGCAGAATGGCTACTGTGCTTATCGCTACAACTGTTTGATCGAGAATGATAAGCATATCGCAGCGGGAAGTCCCGTTACACTACTTGTGGCAGGTATCGGTTGAGCTAATAGCACATGGGAGGCTGCTGAGGGGAGGACTGGAATAGCGTCAAACCAATGGGAACCTAGGTATCTGATGTGTTTGATACCATTCCATGTCACCTGTGTGAATTATTCACAGCACTAATTCTGTCCTTGTAGGAATCATCAAAACGTTATTATGGCACATTTCTAAAATCTATTCTCTTTGCTTTGTTCACTTTCAGCCCGGTTCCCGACCACCCAGTGGTGGACTGTGAACAAGGACAAATATGAATGCCACGTGTTTCAACCCAGGGGGGATAACCCCACAGCCAGGTTCGTGGTCCACATGGACCATCCAGGAGGAACGTCCTATTGGCTTCAGAACTCGCACTCTGGACCCGTGGGAAGTACAGACCAATATTACTCTCCTGATCCTGAAAAGTGGGACTGTGACCGTTCTGGAGCGGAAGTGAATTATAAACATGAAATAGACGGTGACTGCCATACTTCAACGTTTCTGAGAGAGACTGTGGAGCCAAACACAACCATCGTCAGCCTCCAATCAGAGCATTAAACACATGACCCTGCAGAAGGTGATGTGATAGGACGTGAACACACATATCTGCACTGCCTAATATTCAATTAACTGAAACTGTAAATTACTCCATCTTGTCTTTTCCCACAGGTGAAGTTCAGAAAGGCCTTTTCTCGGCGGACGTTTTCATGGAGCTATTTTTCACAGCATTGATTCTGTTTTTGCCTCAGTGTCGGTGGGGCAGGGGGTTATTTATGGTACAAAAAATGTAAGTTTACAAATTATCGCGATGTTTTTTATTTTTCCTGTAATGAAATCAGATTCAGTACTTAAATAAATTCTCTCAGTCTGTATTACTCTGTCAGTGAAACATCTAAAGATTGTTATCATCATTTTACATTCCAAATACTATATTAGTGTCTAGTATGTGAAAATCAGCTGGCCCTTGTACATTTCATTCTGTAGTTAGATGGACTGCAGTGTATTGGTTAATTATGACTAAAAAACACTGAACTCTGTTGATCTGGTTAATTACGAAATATAACACTGATCGCATGTTGGATCTAGGTTGTCGAGCCACAGGAGACAGAGGTGGTACCTCAGGAGCCAAGGTGTGGGCAACAGGGCCAACTGGATTTTCCACGAGGAAAGCCAGAGGTGGTCTACAGGAGCCAGAAGGTGGTACTACAAGGAGCCAGAGGTGGTACTACAGGAGCCAGAGGTTGGTGCAACAGGAGGTGATGAGGAGCAGATTCATCTTAATGGGTATCACAGAAAGCACAAGCCTTAGTATAAGGTATGTGGTTGATCAAGTTGAATGGAGCCACAGTTACCGAACGCTAACGGCGCTACAGCAAAACAACAC
>NW_019942666.1:432622-435132 GCF_002910315.2 Salvelinus sp. IW2-2015 | reverse complement strand
ACGTCAGGGACAAAGTTGTGGAGAAGTACCGATCAGGGTTGGGCCACCCACCAAAACTCACAGACCAGGCAAGGAGGGCATTAACCAGAGAGGCAACAAAGGGACCTAAGATAACCCTGAAGGAGCTGCAAAGCTCCACAGTGGAGATTAGAGTATCTGTCCATAGGACCACTTTAAGCCGCACACTCCACAGAGCTGGGCTTTACGGAGAGTGACCAGAAAAAAAGCCATTGCTTAATAAAGAAATAAGCAAACACGTTTGGTGTTCGCCAAAAGGCATGTGGGAGACTCCCAAACATATGGAAGAAGGTACTCTGGTCAGATGAAACTAAACCTTTGCTTTTTGGCCATCAAGGAAAATGCTATGTCTGGCGCAAACCCAACACCTCTCATCACCCCGAGAACCCCATCCCCACAGTGAAGCATGGTGGTGGCAGCATCATGCTGTGGGGATGTTTTTCATCGGCATGGACTGCGAAACTGGTCAAAATTGAACGAATGATGGATGGCMCTAAATACAGGGAAATTCTCGAGGGAAACCTGTTTCAGTCTTCCAGAGATTTGAGACTGGGACGGAGGTTCTCCTTCCAGCAGGACAATGACCCTAAGCATACTGCATAAACTGCATAAACTGCATAAAGCAACACTTGAGTGTTTAAGGGGAAACATTTTAATGTCTTGGAATGACCAAGTCAAAGCCCAGACCTCAATCCAATTGAGAATCTGTGGTATGACTTAAAGATTGCTGTACACCAGCAGAACCCATCCAACTTGAAGGAGCTGGAGCAGTTTTGCCTTGAAGAATGGGCAAAAATACCACTGTCTACATTTACATTTAAGTCCTTTAGCAGACGCTCTTATCCAGAGCGACTTACAAATTGGAAAGTTCATACATATTCATCCTGGTCCCCCCGTGGGGAATGAACCCACAACCCTGGCGTTGCAAGCGCCATGCTCTACCAACTGAGCCACACGGGACCGTCTAGATGTGCCAAGCTAATAGAGGCATGCCCCAAGAGACTTGCAGCTGTAATTGCTGCAAAAGGTGGCTCTACAAAGTATTGACTTTGGGAGGGTGAAAAGTTATGCACGCTCAAGTTTTCTGTTTTCTTGTTTGTTACACAAGAAAAAATATTTTGTATCTTCAAAGTGGTAGGCATGTTGTGTAAATGAAATGATACAAACCCCCCCAAAAATGTATTTTAATTCCAGGTTGTAAGGCAACAAAATAGGAAAAATGCCAAGGGGGTGAATACTTTCGCAAGCCACTGTATGACTGTATGCATTTTCTTACTGACGTTCAGGCATAAACGCTTTCCACATCGTCCACCCACAGTAGCCATTATTCTGATAATGAATACTCGCAGTACCATATCTTTCCATGTATTGTATTCCTCCACCATTCCCTTGCCATAATATACATCTGGATCTAGTAAAAATGGTAAGTTGTATCAATACAGACACACACTCCGCCAACCTTGTATCTATAGAGCACGTCAATGCTAATGGTCAATGTACCGTATGCTAGTGAGAGTCTGCCCCCAGGTTAAAGATGTGTATTATTTTTGTGCACCACTTTCCCTCTGCCACTTAAACCCACTCACTCTGAAGAAGACATGGTTGCTATGGAGTGGGTTGCTGCCTCGGCTTACACTTGGCTACGTCGCCAGCTAGCACTCACTCCGACACAAGTAGTGGAGTTGATTATATCAAATAGGAATGAGTGAAGAGATGTGTACTCCACTCAAGGCAGATTGAAGGGTGGAAGATTCTGTCCCTTAAATATTACATAGATATAAAGTAGTATAATGCTATGGTAACTTTATTTGACACGGTCATTATGACATTATAACAAAATTATAATTAACATGATATGATATCTGTCATTTAGATCTTAAAATCTGTCACTTAGATCTTGGCTACCCCTACCCTGGTCAACAGCCCTGCACCCCCCCACAAAAACTTGCCCAAACCTCCCCCATTTCTCCTTCACCCAAATCCAGATAGCCGATGTTCTGAAAGGGTTGCAAAATCTGGACCCCTACAAATCAGCTGGGCTAGACAATCTGGACCCTCTCTTTCTAAAATTATCCGCCACAATTGTTGCAACCCCTATTACTGCCTGTTCAACCTCTCTTTCGTATCGTCTGAGATTCCCATAGATTGGAAAGCTGCCGCGGTCATCCCCCTCTTCAACGGGGGAGACACTCTAGACCCAAACTGTTACAGACCTATATCTATCCTACCCTGTCTTCGAAAGCCAAGTTAACAAACAGATCACTGACCATTTCGAATCCCACCGTACCTTCTCCGCTATGCAATCTGGTTTCCGAGCTGGTCATGGGTGCACCTCAGCCACGCTCAAGGTCCTAAACTATATCATAACCACCATCGATAAAAGACAATACTGTGCAGCCGTATTCATCGACCTGGCCAAGGCTTTCGACTCTGTCAATCACCACATTCTTATCGGCAGACTCAACAGCCTTGGTTTCTCAAATGATTGCCTC
>NW_019942666.1:420451-428017 GCF_002910315.2 Salvelinus sp. IW2-2015 | reverse complement strand
CGCCTGGTTCACCAACTACTTCTCAGACAGAGTTCAGTGTGTCAAATCGGAGGGCCTGTTGTCCGGACCTCTGGCAGTCTCTATGGGGGTGCCACAGGGTTCAATTCTGGGGGTGACTCTTTTCTCTGTATACATCAAAGATGTCGCTCTTGCTGCTGGTTATTCTCTGATCCACCTCTACGCAGACGACACCATTCTGTATACTTCTGGCCCTTCTTTGGAAACTGTGTTAACAAACCTCCAGACGAGCTTCAATGCCATACAACTCTCCTTCCGTGGCCTCCAACTGCTCTTAAATGCAAGTAAAACTAAATACATGCTCTTCAACCGATTGCTGCCCGCACCTGCCCGCCCGTCCAGCATCACTACTCTGGACGGTTCTGACTGAGAATATGTGGACAATTACAAATGCCTAGGTGTCTGGTTAGACTGTAAACTCTCCTTCCAGACTCACATTAAGCATCTCCAATCCAAAATTAAATCTAGAATCGGCTTTCCATTTCGCAACAAAGCATCCTTCACTCATGCTGCCAAACATACCCTCGTAAAACTGACCATCCTACCGATCCTTGTCATTTATAAAATAGCCTCCAACACTCTACTCAGCAAATTGGATGCAGTCTATCACAGMGACATCCGTTTTGTCACCAAAGCCCCATATACTACCCACCACTGCGACACGTGTGCTCTCGTTGGCTGGCCCTCGCTTCATATTCTTCGCAAACCCACCGTCTCCAGGTCTTCTATAAGTCTTTGCTAGGTAAAGCCCCGCCTTATCTCAGCTCACTGGGCACCATAGCAGCACCCACCCGTAGCACGCGCTCCAGCAGGTATATTTCACTGGTCACCCCCAAAGCCTATTCCTCCTTTGGCCGTCTTTCCTTCCAGTTCTCTGCTGCCAATGACTGGAATGAATTGCAAAAATCACTGAAGCTGGAGACTCATATCTCCCTCACTAACTTTAAGCATCAGCTGTCAGAGCAGCTCACAGATCACTGCACCTGTACATAGCCCTTCTGTAAATAGCCTATCTGTAAATTGCCCATCCAACTACCTCATCCCCATATTGTTATTTATTTATTTATTTTGCTCTTTTGCACCCAAGTATCTCTACAAGCACATTCATCTTCTGCACATCTATCACTCCTGTGTTTAATTGCTAAATTGTATTTAGTTTGCCACTACGGCCTATTTATTGCCTTACCTCCCTAATCTTACCTCATTTGCACACACTGTATATKGATTTTTTATATTGTGTTATTGACTGTACATTTGTTTATTCTATGTGTAACTCTGTGTTGTTGTTTGTGTCGCACTGCTTTGCTTTATCTTGGCCAGGTCGCAGTTGTAAATGAGAACTTGTTCTCAACTGGCCTACCTGGTTAAATAAAGGTGAAATAAAAAATAAAAATGTAGATCTTAATAGCTGTCATTTAGATCTTAATATCTGTCATTTAGATCTTAATATCTGTCATTTAGATGTTGTCTGTCATTTAGATCTTAATATCTGTCATTTAGATCTTAATATCTGTCATTTAGATGTTAATATCTGTCATTTAGATGTTAATATCTGTCATTTAGATCGTCCTGCGGCTCAAGGGGGATATACAAAAATGCCCCTGCAGTCGCAGCCATCGTTCACCCTCTCCATAGGGCTCTTAAGCCAGTACATCACTGGTGCTACGCACGCCGTCCTGGAAGTTTGCTATGAGAGCAGCATTGTGCAGCATCGATTCCAGAAGAAGATTCGGGAGATGTGGCATACTCGGTGTCAGGCTGACAAAGCCGAATATTACACCTAGCATTGTGTAGGTATAAAAACCTCAATTTCTAGTACGTGTGTTTGGTCGACAGGACAAACGTAACTGCCTGAGTTGCAATCCACACCCAGAACACATAGACCTTACATGTTGGTCCAGCCATTGCGGCGCTTTTTGCGCGATACACTTTAATGCTCTTTTTTCCAGTTTCGGGCTGGCTTGGTTGCTCAATTACATGCGCAAAGGAACCAGGACGACTGATGCCGTGTAAGCGAAAAGTAATGAAGGGGATGATGCATTGCCAAAATCAATATGTTGCGTGAGATATGCTGGAGTGTAGGAAACATCCTTACTTATTCCAGAGTACCCTCATGCAACAGGGCTATAATGAACTGTATAAGAAAGTTGGCATGGGTGGTTCTAGTAGCTACGAGCCTTCACTCGCAGAAAATGATCAATACACAGAGACACCTGCAATCCTGTACCAAGCTCACGCGGCGCCTTAACTGATAAGAAGAAGTGGCTTAGCCTTACGTTACGAATAGCAATTTCAATGTGTCCCTCGCGAGTTGGCCTAGCCAGTCTCCAGATATCTCACACAACCTACCATAGAAAATCTTTGAGGGAGTTGAAAGTTCTCGTGGTTAATTGCCCCAGATAAGTCATTAGCTATGACCTCTTGTGTATCTGCTAAGTAACCATACTGCTTTTAGTATAGGTTATTGGCTACTCTTTGCATGGAGGTAATGCAGCGGCCAAGCTAAATTAACTCTACAGCAACAGAATGGGCGATAGCGCAAATTCACACTCCTTGTGAAGACTTAACGGAGAAAACGTTTGACTTCCTGTCAATGCCAACAAAGGGTAATATAACAAAGTCTAATTCGGTAGAGTACACAACATCTTATTTCGACTCTTACTTGAGTCCAAAATAGCGTTTATTTTAAGTATTCGCTCTAAAGCAATAATTTGCAAATAAAGTTACATAATAAATTCTAGTATCATGTGTGCACTTTTTAGCGATATTTTTTTATTCGACAATTTTGTCTGTCATAGCGTTGAAGTGGTACCATATATGATGAAGAAGCAAGGACCTTTCTTTCCTCGCGCACTCTTTTTTAAGTGGGTAGTAGAACTTGCAAACACACAATTGGTGGCTGACTAAATAACTTCCTCTTATATTTGCCTCTCAACACTGTTATCGTTTAGTGGCGATTTTGAGGCATTGCCTTTGTTGGAATGTCCGACAACTCACTTGGGCACTAGCGCCGGGTACTCACGTTAATCTGGAGGGTATTTCTTTTCTTAGTGTCATGTGAAGTGGTTAGATGGGTGACGGTCAGTTATCATTTGTTTATTGACCTAGTGGACTACAAGACCAGCGTGTGTAATGCATTCTTGTTTTGTCGTCGATCAGCAAAGAAGCACATTTGACTCCAAAGAATATGCATCACCTATTTATGTCTCGAATATCGATCAGGCTCGGAGATTGTGATGAGATAAACATGAGCAGAAGTCCTTGTTCTACAGAACTCTATAGAGACCCTATTTTAAAACCATGATAGGTGATTTATAATAAATAGTCGGCTGATAGTTCATTGAAAGTATGATAAAGAAAATGTTTAGATCTTAATAAATACTGCAGCTGATATTCTTACTGCCTAGATTTCTTAATATTGTCTTATGTCATTTAGTGATTAGCTTCTTATATCGTCGCTTGTGTCAGTGGCGACCGTGAATTAGATTGTCTCGTACTCGAGTAAGGTACGCATATTTTAGATTCTTAAAGTAAATAGTTAGTTGCTCAAGCTTGATTGTATGTAAAGAAGAACATTCATTATGTACATATGTCTCGAGATCCATGTTTAGCAGAACTCGCTTTAGTATAATCTGTCATTTAGATGTTAAATATTTATCTGTTCATATTATGTACTGCAAAGTTCTTTATAATGATATTAGTCTCGTCATATTAAGATTCGATTAGTTAACATAACTATGCTAGTTAGCTATGAAGTACTCAATAGGATTGAGTCAGACTCATCTCGGACATTCTATGTTTTACGCAGAATGTCCCAATGTGTAAAATATGCCTTGAATCTAATTTATACGCTACATTGTGTTTATAATTAAAACCTACGTTTTTGTATTAGGTTTTGTGTAGGTATAAAATATGAATTTTGGTTCAATCTAAATTTCTTGTTTCATCTCGAGACTATAAACTCTCTATGAGATATGTATGGTTGTTATAAATAATGATGTTCAGGAGTGTTCTGAATCTCAGATATAGAAGATTTCGTTCTCTTGAGAAGGGTTAAGATCTGTGCAATAATAATATGATATATGTTTTAGGTAAATTCATTGTCAACTGTTTTTAAGCATGTTGTCTGGAATCTCATCTTAAGCCATCGCTTTAATTTGATCTCGTTGGATTCATTCGATGCTTTATAGGTGGTATACTGATTTTGGGCATAACCGGTGTGTGTCGATTTATACGATGACTAAATGGATATAAATGGATTGTTAACTTGGTTCGATTTTTTTATCGCTAGTAAAGACGCTTAGTCATAAATAGCAATATATTATGTTTTAGAATGTATATTCTGCACAAGTCATATATTCTAGATCTTGTAGATATTCTTGTCTCATAAATTGGTAGCCATTCTGCTTTATAGAAGATTCTTGTTCTATTTTTAAGAAATTGCATAAATAAGATGTTTTCTTTGATGATCATGTAGTTTAAACTTTATCTTTGAGTAATAATCAACGTTTGCCTGATATCCTTCTTGTTAAGTATTTTCTTATATATCTGTCATTTATTCTTATGTTAGCGAATCGTTTAGATATGGATTGGCTGTGTTGGTTTGACAGATATGCTTAACACTATTTGTCAGGTTGTATTTTCATGAATCACCTGAAATTATAATGTCAAATTCTTTCCTAAAATAACCTGTGAAATCCCATGCGTTTCATACTCTTTATGATCTATGTAATAAGATAAAAGTTATCAGAACGTGTTCCATCCTGGATTTCAAGAAGTATGTTTAGATTTCTTCTTTATGAGTATTTCTACGTGCTTGCATTTAGATTCTAAATATAGGCCTATCAATGTATTCCTATATTTTTGGCCGATTTAAAGGAGTGTAACTTAATATGCATTCACTTGGGATCTATTGGTAGAGAGGAAATAACATTTAATGGTCTTGTTCTAATTGTTCAGCATACTATGTTAAAATACGAATGTTCTCATTTTTGTCCTAACTGTGTTAGTCGCTCATATATAGATTAGTTTCTCACAATTTAGATGGTCTTATTCCTCTCGAATGTTCTGTTCATATAAAAGACTACGACAATTCTTTAAATTTATAAACGTGATCATATAATCAGATGTAGTAATAAGGAATTTGCTGGTATATTGTCCTGATCCACACGATTAAGTTGGAGCTTTTTTTACATATCACTTCTTGTCGTTTAGAATCTTAGTAATGGACTTCCACGTGTGCATTTGGATGTGTAATTGATCTCTATGTGTGACATGAGTGTGAAGATGCTATCTCGTTTAGTATGCTAACTTTTTTACCATCTTGTTGCTTTACTAAGCTATAAGCCAGAGCTATGAATCGGCTTGTAGTTGTGATAGTGTGTGCTTTAGTTGCCAGCTGGGGGTACTGCCTTGTTCTATACAGCATGAGTTGGGGGCATGTACAGGGTGTTTGAGTGCCCAGGTATTACCACGAGATCTGTACAGTTCAATAGGTAAAAGTACTCTATAGATAACTCTTCGTCTTAACTATAACCAAGTCGAAGTCCTACGGTCGTATGGAAGAATCGAACGCACGATGACAATGATATGCTTTGTTGAGAGAGAGAGTAGAAAATACGCCGTTGTTCCCTACTGGAGCACACACAGAAACTACTTACTTCATGTCCCCATGAGTCGTCCATAGCCTTTATCATTATCATACGCTCGCTAATTTACGCTACTTCTACTGCTTGGCATAAGTCCGTCCTTTGTCGCTGTTCCTGCAGCTGACATAGATATGAAAAAACGCACACGCACTAGACGATCGCAGGCACATCTAGCACAGCACTCATCACACTCATACATCAACACTCAACAACAAGTCGCACAAACGCACATCAAACAACAGCAACTCGCAACACACGAATTCCACCACACAACAATTTCTTGTGAATCCAGCATTCGATGTTCTGTTTTTAAAATGTTTCTAACACAACGTTGACGAAGTAGACCTGATATTTGTGTGGTAACTAATTGCTTGAAGATATGCAGAGCTGCTATACCTCTCTTATCTTGTTGTCCTTCTAAAGCACAGGCATCTTTTGTGCTGTTGAAATGGCCTCCATACCACCGTTGTACAATAAATCAGGTGACTCATATCTCAATGCAACTTCCATAAAAGTCAGGAGTTTGTTAGGCAGTACAGATGGATTGGCATCGGGGGGTATATTCACTTTCTGTTCTTTTTTTGTTGTCCGTTCAGAGTCAGACACAGATGATAACTTTAGAAGAGATACTGTACGTCTCTACATTTAGTGGTGCATCAGGGTGAAACTCTCTGCAGGCAATGCTTTAGAGTGTTTGTGCCATTGGCGGAGTGTGTGTGTGCGTGCATACTTGCTTGATTGTGTGTGCACACGATTTCTCATACCTTGGTGTGTGTGCATGCGCGTGTGCGTGCATGTGCGCCTCCGTGTGTGTGGAAGGGTGTTGACTTGGCTGTGAGTTGGTATCTGCATAGTAGTACTGTTCACAGAAGAGAGGGCCAGGTGGTAGAGTGTTGGACATGGCTGGGCACATCTGCTGCCTGTATCCCTCTGGCAATGGGCATTAGTCTGGGCACTGACTCCATTACACTCTGCATGCCCCACACACACACACACACAACAACACACACACACACACACACACACACACACACACACACACAAACACACACACACACACAACACACACAACACACACAACACACACACACACACACATACACACACTGCGTTGTAGCTGGGTTTTCAGTTTCACGCATAGAGATGTAATGGCCTCTCGGTGGCAGCAGGGGCCCATGATAAAAACAGGATTTGGCCAAGTGCTCTCCCTCTATATAACTCTATGGTTTGACGTTATTTGATGTTAAAGATGAATGGGGATGGTGGAATTTTAGTACTTCATAGTAATGTACTCATGCATGAACTTAATGTATGTGGAATGTGTTTGTGCGGAGTGCTGCCTGTGTAATGGATTCTACAATAGGAATGAACAACTCTTCTTCATCTGAACAGTCATTAGAAGGTTTTATCTTCTGTTCTGTGAAGACCTTCTCTCTCTTTCTTCCTTTCTGTATGTCTGTCTCTCTCTCTCTTGTTCTCTCTCTCTCGTTCTCTTGCTCTTCTCTCTCATTCTATCTCTCTGTTTTTTCCTTTCTCTCTCCTCTCTCCATTTCTCTCCCTGGTTCCTGAGCAGATCCCTTCATCCTCTCTATAATGTTTATATATATAATGTGTTTTCCTTAGACAACAGAGCAGAAAAGGCGTAGGCAGGGCAGGCGTCTTGATCTGTGTGCGAGTGTGCTTGTGTGTGTGCGTGTGTGTGTGTGCATGCGTGCGTCCGTGCGTGTAGCACTCGTAGCTGTAAAAATTAAACACATCCAGCTGCCGACACAGAACACACACACACACACACACACACACACACACACACACACACACACACAACACACACACACACAACACACACACACACAACACAACACACACACACCACACACACACACACACACACACACACAAC
>NW_019942666.1:414800-420426 GCF_002910315.2 Salvelinus sp. IW2-2015 | reverse complement strand
GTATAACCGCTAATAATCTGTCATTTAGATGTTGTTTGTCTCATTTAGATGTTAGATATCTGTCATTTAGATCTTAATATCTGTCATTTAGATCTTAATATCTGTCATTTATGATCTTCTTAATATCTGTCATTAGAGATCTAATATCTGTCATTTATGATATCTGATTTAGATTAAATCTGTCATTTAGATGTTAACATCTGTCATTTAGATGTTTCTGTCATTTAGATGTTAATAATCTGTCATTATATGTTAATATCTGTCATTTAGATTGTGTCTGTCATTTAGATCTTAATATCTTAAAATCTGTCATTAGATCTTAATATCTGTCATTTAGATCTTAAGATCTGTCATTTAGATCTTAAGATCTGTTCATTTACATCTTAATATCTGAATTTAGATCTTAATATCTGTCATTTAGATCGAATTATCTGTCATTTAGATCTTAATATCTGTCATTTAGATCTTAATATCTGTCATTTATGATCTAAGATCTTCATTTAGATCTTAATATCTGTCATTAGATCTTAATATCTGTCATTTAATCTTAATATCTGTCATTTAGATCTGATTCTGTCATTAGATCTTAATATCTGTCATTTAGATCTTAAGTCTGTCATTTAGATCTTAATATCTGTCATTTAGATCTTAATGTCTGTCATTTAGATCTTAATATCTGTCATTTAGATCTTAATATCCGTCATTATAGATTGTCTATGTGTGACATGAGTGGTCATGTGTTACTTACCTCTTTAAAAGCCAGAGCTAGAATCGGTGTGGGTGTGTGCGCGCCTGCCTGTCTACAGTAATGGCATGTACATGAGTGAGTACAAAACATACAGTACAAGGTAGACAAGATAACTCGTTTCATGAGTCTACTGTCATTAATCCACCACATGACGTATCTTTGTTGAGAGGATAACCTTCCTACTGCAACACAACACTTTATTCGTCCCATTTCTACCTTTCTTTCTCTCTTTCTCACTTCCTCTCTGACCTCCTTTGTCCTGCTTTCTCCTGACAAAGAACACACGCACGCACGCACGCACGACGCACGCACGCACGCACGCACGCACACACACACACACACACCACACACACACACACACACACACCACACTCAGTACCCTGTTTGTGGACTATGGAGAAGCCAGCTGTACCTTTTTTCTTCTAAAGCACAGGCATCTTTTGTGCGTTGAAATGGCCCTCAATACCCACCGTGTGACAATAGAACAGGTGACTCATATCTCAAATGCAACACTTCCATAAAAGTCAGGAGTGTTTAGGCAGTACAGATGGATTGGCATCGGGGGGTATATTCACTTTCTGTTCTTTTTTTGTTGTCCGTTCAGAGTCAGACACAGATGATAACTTTAGAAGAGATACTGTACCGTCTCTACATTTAGTGGTGCATCAGGGTGAAACTCTCTGCAGGCAATGCTTTAGAGTGTTTGTGCCATTGGCGGAGTGTGTGTGTGCGTGCATACTTGCTTGATTGTGTGTGCACACGATTTCTCATACCTTGTGTGTGTGTGCATGCGCGTGTGCGTGCATGTGCGCCTCCGTGTGTGTGGAAGGGTGTTGACTTGGCTGTGAGTTGGTATCTGGCATAGTAGTACTGTTCACAGAAGAGAGGGCCAGGGTGGTAGAGTGTGGACATGGCTGGGCACATCTGCTGCCTGTATCCCTCTGGCAATGGGCATTAGTCTGGGCACACTGACTCCATTACACTCTGCCATGCCACACCACACACACACACACACACACACACACACAACACACACACACACACACACACACACCACACACACACAACACACACACACACACACACACACACACACACACCACACACACACACACACACACACACAACACACTGCGTTGTAGCTGGTTTTCAGTTTCACGCATAGAGATGTAATGGCCTCCTCGGTGCAGCAGGGGCCCATGATAAAAACAGATTTGGGCCAAGTGCTCTCCCCTATACAAACTCTATGGTTTGACGTTATTTGATGTTAAAGATGAATGGGATGGTGGAATTTTAGTACTTCATATAGTAATGTACTCATGCATGAACTTAATGTATGTGGAATGTTTGTTGTGCGAGTCTGCCGTCCGAATGGGATTCTACAATAGGAATGAACAACTCTTCTTCATTCTGAACAGTCATTAGAAGGTTTTATCTTCTGTGTCTGTGAAGACCTTCTCTCTCTTTCTTCCTTTCTGTATGTCTGTCTCTCTCTCTCTTGTTCTCTCTCTCGCGTACACACCACACACACACACCATGAGATATCCGTCCTCCTCCTGCTCTCTACTCTCTGTGTTGTTTTACTGTGAGTTCTGCGTTGTGTTAGACAAGTTCCCTAATATAACATAGGAACTGACCTGTGTTCAATCAAACACATACAGAATGCACGGCACACGGGTCACCAGAGAACTAGGCCCCTTTCACACTACCGAGCTGAGCAACAGCTGAGCTGTACTGTGCTGGCCTGGTTACTCATCCACCGTCGTTGCTGGAAAGGACAACATCTGAGCCAGCACAGTATGTCTCAGGTCAGCAGGAGAGTGTGAAAAGGGTAATAGATTGCATCCACTCAGGAACATTGAGAGGTTGAGAGGTTGAGTTAGTTTGCAGTGTGAATGAGTCAGGGAAAGGTAGAAGCTGAAAGGTTGGGAAGAGGTGAACTAAGTTTATGCAGGTGAGGAGGAAAAGGCGTTTTAGAGTGTTGGGATTCAGCTGCTGTACCTGACTGTCTGGTTGGGCTTTCCAGTGAAAAGCGGTGAAATCGCATTTTAGTTAGCAGTAGTTAGCACTATTTGCATTGTCCCCCCCAACCCCTCTTTTACGCTGCTGCTACTCTCTGTATATCATATATGCATAGTCACTTTAACTATACATTCATGTACATACTACCTCAARTAGCCCGACTAACGGGCCCCCGCGCACATTGGCTACCTGGACTATCTGCATTTTGTTCCGATACCCACCACTCACCAACCCCTCTTTTACGCTGCTGCTACTCTGTTTATCATATATACATTGTCACTTTAACCATACCTCCATGTACATACTACCTCAATTAGCCCGACTAACCGGTGCCTGTATATAGCCTTGCTACTGTTATAGCCTCGCTACTGTTATTTTTCACTGTCTTTTTACTGTTGTTTTTATTTTTTTACTTATCTATTGTTCACATAATACAGTTGAAGTCGGAAGTTTACATACACTTAGGTGGGAGTCACTAAAACTCGTTTTTCAACCACTCCACAAATTTCTTATTAACAAACTATAGTTTGGCAAGTCGATTAGGGCATCTACTTTGTGCATGACACAAGTCATTTTTACAACAATTGTTTACAGACAGATTATTTCCATTATAATTCACTGTATCACAATTCCAGTGGGTCAGAKGTTTACATACACTAAGTTGACTGTGCCTTTGAACAGCTTGGAAAATTCCAGAAAATGATGTCATGGCTTTAGAAGCTTCTGATAGGCTTATTGACATCATTTGAGTAAATTGGAGGTGTACCTGTGGATGTATTTCAAGGCCTACCTTCAAACTCTAAAGAAATCAGCCAAGCCCTCAGAAAAAGAATTGTAGACCTCCACAAGTCTGGTTCATCCTTGGGAGCAATTTCCAAATGCCTGAAGGTGCCACGTTCATCTGTACAAACAATAGTACGCAAGTATAAACACCATGGGACCACATAGCTGTCATACCGCTCAGGAAGGAGACACGTTCTGTCTCTTAGAGATGAACTTACTTTGGTGCGAAAAGTGCAAATCAATCCCAGAACAACAGCAAAGGATCTTGGGAAGATGCTGGAAGAAACAGGTACAGAAGTATCTATATCCACAGTAAAACGAGTCCTATATCGACATAACCTGAAAGGACGCTGAGCAGGGAAGAAGCCACTGCTCCAAAACCGCCATAAAAATGCCAGACTACGGTTAGAAACTTCACATGGGGACAAAGATCGTACTTTTTGGAGAAATGTCCTCTGGTCTGATGAAACAAAAATAGAACCGTTTGGCCATAATCACCATTGTTATGTTTGGAGGAAAAAGGGGGAGGCTTGCAAGCCGAAGAACACCATCCCAACCGTGAAGCACGTGAAGCATCATGTTGTGGGGGTGCTTTGCTGCAGGAGGGGCTTGTGCACTTCACAAAATAGATGGCATCATGAGGTAGGAAAATTATGTGGTTATGTTGAAGCAACATCTCAAGACATCAGTCAGGAAGTTAAAGCTTGGTCGCAAATGGGTCTTCCAAATGGACACTGACCCCAAGCATACTTCCAAGGTTGTGGCAAAATGGCTTAAGGACAACAAAGTCAAGGTATTGGAGTGGCCATCACAAAGCCTTGACCTCAATCCTATAGAAAATTTGTGGGCAGAACTGAAAAAGCGTGTGCGAACAAGGAGGCCTACAAACCTGACTCAGTTACACCAGCTCTGTCAGGAGGAATGGCCCAAAATTCACCCAACTTATTGTGGGAAGCTTGTAGAAGTCTACCCGCAACGTTTAACCCAAGTTAAACAATTTAAAGGCAATGCTACCAAATACTAATTGAGTGTATGTATACTTCTGACCCACTGGGAATGTGATGAAATAGATCCAATCTGAAATAAATCATTCAGATTGGATCTAATCATTCTCTACTATTATTCTGACATTTCACATTCTTAAAATAAAGTGGTGATCCTAACTGACCTAAGACAGGGAATTTTTACTAGGATTAAATGTCAGGAGTTGTGAGAAACTGAGTTGAAATGTATTTGGCTAAGGTGTATTTCAACTTTCGACTTCAACTGTACCTATTTGTTACTTAAAAATTGCACTGTTGGTTAGTAAGTAAGCATTTCACTGTAAGGTCTACCTACACCTGTTGTATTCGACACACGTGACAAAAATAAACGTTGATTTGATTTGGAATAGCATCACTGTATTAGCAGCTATTAGCATTGGTGGAAGCAGTGGTTGTGCTAGCTACTAGATATAGCCACTAGCTAGCACAATGTTGACCGTCTGGCTGGCCTGTCCAGTGGAAACGTGGTGAAATCCGGAGCAGATGTTAGCGGTGGAATAGACTGTTGATTGGTGGACGAGGTGGGATGATGAAGGGAGAAAAGGAAGAGAGGAGGAGAGAGGAGCCTGGAGAATGAATGGAGGGAGAGAGAAGGAAGGAGAATGATGAATGGAGGGAGAGGGAAGGAAGTGTGGAGTGAGAGGATAACATAGGTATTTAAGCTCTCTTTTTCTTTCTTTCTATCTCTTATTTTTCTCTGTCTCGTTCTCTTACTCTCTTTCTCCCTGTCTCTTTTCCCCTCTCTCTTTTCCCCTCTCTTTTCCCCTCTCTCTTTTCCACTCTCTCTTTCCCCCTATCTCTTCCCTTCTCTTTCCCCCTCTCTTTTTCACCCTCTCTTTTCCCCTCTCTCTTTTCCCCCTCTCTATTTCCCCCTCATCTCTTCCCCTCTTTCTCTCTCTTCACCTCTCTCTTTCCCCCTCTTCTCTTTCCCCCTCTTACTTTCCCCCTTCTTTCCCTCTCTTTTCCCTCTCTTTCGCCCTCTCTCTTTCCACATTCTCTCTTTCCCTCTCCTTTCTCTTCTTCCCCTCTT
>NW_019942666.1:405881-409562 GCF_002910315.2 Salvelinus sp. IW2-2015 | reverse complement strand
AGAGAGAGAATCACACACACCCACACACACACACACACACACACACACACACCACACACACACACACACCACACACACCCACACACAACACACACACACACACACACACACACACACACACACACACACACACACACACATACAACGTCTTGGCAGGATGCTGCAGTACTGTCATACAGACACACACTCACGGATGGACGGACGCAGGCATGCACACATCACCACAAATAGACATTAGGCAAGGTGCTGCAGGGCCAGCCCTTGTCAGTTCATATGAGTTTATTGTCGCCTCCATTAGCTTGTGAGTAGCATTACCTCACAACAGACGTCAGAACACACACACACACCATCCCATCCACACACTACACACACAACACACAATCTCTTGCTTGAGTAACTCGAATCTCTGTCTCTTCCAGCTTTGCACGAGTTCCCTACAGATCTTGTTTACCCACAGGGAGAGGACAGAAGGAGCTGTGGCCCTACACGTCCTGTGTGTGAGTTCAGTCTTCTTCACTTTGATCTCTGTCTGTCTCTGTCTGTCTGTCTGTCTGTCTGTCTGTCTGTCTGTCTGTCTGTCTGTCTGTCTGTCTGTCTGTCTGTCTGTCTGTCTGTCTGTCTGTCTGTCTGTCTGTCTGTCGTCTGTCTGTCTGTCTGTCTGTCTGTCTGTCTGTCTGTCTGTCTGTCTGTCTGTCTGTTCTCTGTCTGTCGTCTGCCTGCCTGCCTGCTGCCTGCCTGCCTGCCTGCTGCCTGCTGCCTGCTGCCTCTGTGTCTGTCTGCTGTCTGTCTGTCTGTCTGTTGTCTGTCTGTCTGTCTGTCTGTCTGTCGTCTGTCTGTCTGTCTGTCTGTCTGTCTGTCTGTCTGTCTGTCTGTCTGTCTGTCTGTCTGTCTGTCTGTTGTCTGTCTGTCTGTCTGTCTGTCTGTCTGTCTGTCTGTCTGTCTGTCTGTCTGGTCTGTTGTCTGTCTGTCTGTCTGTCTGTCTGTCTGTCTGTCTGTCTGTCTGTCTGTCTGTCTGTCTGTCTGTCTGTGTCTGTCTGTCTGTCTGTCTGTCTGTCTGTCTGTCTGTCTGTCTGTCTGTCTGTCTGTCTGTCTGTCTGTCTGTCTGTCTGTCTGTCTGTCTGTCTGTCTGTCCTGTCTGTCTGTCTGTCTGTCTGTCTGTCTGTCTGTCTGTCTGTCTGTCTGTCTGTCTGTCTGTCTGTCTTGTCTGTCGTTCGTTGTCTGTCTGTCTGTCTGTCTGTCTGCCTGTCTGTCTGCTGTCTGTCTGTCTGTCCTGTCTGTCTGTCTGTCTGTCTGTTGTCTTTGTCGTCTGTCTGTCTGTTGTCTGTCGTCTGTCTGTCTGTCTGTCTGTCTGTCTGTCTGTCTGTCTGCTGTCTGTCTGTCTGTCTGTCTGTCTGTCTGTCTGTCTTCTGTCTTCTGTCTTCTGTCCTGTCTGTCTGTCTGTCTGTCCTGTCTGTCTGTCTGTCTGTCTGTCTGTCTGTCTGTCACTGTCTGTCTGTCTCGTCTGTCTGTCCTGTCTGTCTGTCTGTCTAGGTTTAAAATCTGCCTTTCTGCTTCTGCCAACAACAACTGGACGCTGATTAAGGCAGCTCCCGCACCTCTCTGATTCAGAGGCGTTGGGTTAAATGCAGAAGACACATTTTTGATTGAATGCATTCAGTTGTACAACTGAATAGGTACCCTTTCACTAGGTATCCCCTTTTCCACTAGGTATCCCCCTTTTCCACTAGGTATCCCCTTTTCACTAGGTATCCCCTTTCCTACTAGTTATCCCTTTTCCACTAGATTCCCTTTCCCACTAGGTATCCCTTTCCATGTCTCTGTGCGTGTCTTTATCAACCTTTACATTCAATAAACACCTCAATAACTATTTTAATTCCCGTTAAAAAGAATCACACACTCAACACAGTGGAAAACTAACAACTTCACGTCCGTCCCCCTGTATTTCTCGGCTGGCTGGGTGTTTGTGCATAGTGCGAACCATGGGATAATTGTTAGCGGGGCCCGCCGTACCACAGGCAAAAAAAAAAATGGCCCCCGAGTCCCAACTATCCCGCTTGGGAGGAACAGAACAGAACAGAACACAGCATCTGGCTACCGAATGAGGCCTGCCAACTGTGTGTTGTGTGTTGTGTGTGTGTGTGTGTGTGTGTGTGTGTGTGTGTGTGTGTGTGTGTGTGTGTGTGTGTGTGTGTGTGTGTGTGTGTGTGTGTGCGTGCGCACGCTCCTCACTCTAGCTGGGGTCCTGTCAGCACAGCCGGCATTTTATTTATTGCCGGTTGGAAATACACAACCCAATTA
Organism: Salvelinus sp. IW2-2015; assembly: GCF_002910315.2. Taxonomy (NCBI): domain Eukaryota; kingdom Metazoa; phylum Chordata; class Actinopteri; order Salmoniformes; family Salmonidae; genus Salvelinus; species Salvelinus sp. IW2-2015. The sequence continues at coordinate 407,264 of NW_019942666.1, read as the reverse complement.
GAACCAATTTTAGGTGTAGACTCTGAGCAGAATGAAGTGAGTGAGTGAGAATTCCATCAAAATATAGTGGACTTACTTCTGGATGGGGCGGTGCAGAGTTGAGTAGGTAGAGTTGGGAATGTGTATGTTTGTAATTGTGTACTGTGATGCCCGTGTGTGTCGGTGGGAGGACTGAAGCGGAGGGCTGGGGCATTTCTGTAGGCTGGGTTTTAAAGGTAGGGTGAGCAGGCAGGATTGTGGAGGTGTGTAGGCGCAGAGGGCCTACACTGAGGTGTAGACTACAGAAGGTACCAGGGATGTGGAGGGGCGAAGATAGAGGTGATAAGAGGATGGCGTGATGAAGGAAGGAGAGGAACAAGTATGAGGGGAATAGAGCACATGTACCATTCATTTGTTGAATGGGCGTCCAGTTGGTTCAACGTCATTTCATTTAAATGACGTGGAACAAAGTTGATTCCAGCCAGTGTGCCTTGTGCATCACGTTATCTGTAAGGTCCCTCAGTCGAGCAGTGAAATTTTAGACACAGATTTCAACCCCAAAGATAAGGAGTTTTTCCAATGTCTTGCAAAGAAGGGCCCCTATTGGTAGATGGTTAAAAAAAAATACAAATAGGCGATATTGAATATCCCTTTGAGCATGGTGAAGTTATTAATTACACTTTGGATGGTGTATCAATACACCCAGTCACTACAAAGATACAGGCGTCCTTCCTAACACAGTCGCCGGAGAGGAAGGAAACCGCTTAGGGATTTCACCATGAGGCCAATGGMGACTTTAAACAGTCATCTTGTCATCTGGGACTTTTTTAGGATAAAAAGAAATGGAATAAAGCTCAGCAGAGGCACAATCCTAGAGGAAAATTTGTTTTAGTCTGCTTTCCAACAGTCATTGGGAGACAAATTCATCTTTCAGCAGGACAATAACCTAAAACACAAGGCCAAATATACACTGGTGTTTTTTACCAATGTGACAAAACTGGAACTAGTGGCCTAGTTAGAGTTTTGACTTAAATCGTCTTGAAAATCTATGGCAAGACTTGAAAATGGCTGTCTAGCAATGATCCACAATCAACTTGACAGAGCTTGAAGAATATTTCAAAGAATCATGTAAAAAAAATATTGTACAATCCAGTTGTGCAAAGCCCAGATTTACCCAGAAAGACTCACCGCTGTAATCACTGCCAAAGGTGATTCTAACATGTATTGACTCAGGGGTGTGAATACTTATGTAAATTAGATATTTCTGTATTTAATTTTCATTACATTTGCAACATTTCTAAAAAAAATATGTTTTCACTTTGTCATTTAGGGGTATTGTGTGTAGATGGGTGAAGATTATATATATATTTTTTTATCCATGTTGAATTCAGGCTGTAGCACAAC
>NW_019942666.1:400881-403381 GCF_002910315.2 Salvelinus sp. IW2-2015 | reverse complement strand
TCCTCTTTCTCTTTTTCTTTTCTTTCTTTTTTTTCTCTCTCTGTCTCTCTCGCTCTCTCTCTCTCTCTCTCTCTCTCTCCCCTCTCTCTCTCTTTGTCTCCTCTCTCTCGTCTCTCTCTCTCTGTCTCTCTCTCTCTGTCTCCCTCTGTCTCTGTGTGCCTGCCTTTTTGTTTTGAAGGATATTGTGTTACCAGTGATTTTTGTATTATAGTAAACCAGATTTGGATATTATGATTTTGGCAGGATTTGCAGTTAGGGTTGTTGGCTAGCCATCACCAATGTATAAAAGCCATGTTTAGTCCAATATCACTGACACATCATCTACAGTGTGTTTCCTATGAAATTCAGATGGTGGTTTCATCCATGTGTCTCTAAACATATTTACACGGGTCTGTTCAGGAGAGCATACTGTTGACAGAATGTTACGCAATATTACAGAATGTTCAGATGAAATGCAGTGGAATAGATACAAAAGTCAAGAAGAATAGGAAATTGTCCCACCCAATTATTACCCCCCTGTTTTCCTTTCCTCTCTGTGTCTATTTCCTTTCAGGCCATGTATATGTTCATTGCCCTGGCTTGGTTGTGACGATTACTTTGTCCCTTCGCTGGAGAAGATATGTGAGGTATGTAATGGACAAAGACAGAGCTGCATCCCGAAAGGCAGTCTATTCCATATGTAGTTTACTAACCTATGGCCCTGGTCAAAGTAGTGCACAATATAGGGAATAGGGTGCCATTTGGGATGCCAGCTTCAACAGGATTGTGGATAAGATGTTGCTTATGTTGCTGTTTGTCCTTCTGTGTGTTAGGGTCGCAGTTCAGTTCAGGGTCAAGGGTTAGGCTGTGCTATCTCTCAATGACATGTTGGATCCTGTGCCACGGCATCTTATTACAGTGTTACACTGATATACTGTGAAGTTCTGTTGACAGTCTCAACTTCTGCTTTTGTCTCTCTATTACCTCTCTCACACTCTCTCTCTCTCTCTCTCTCTCTCTCTCTCTCTTCTCTCTCTCCTCTCTCTCGCTCTCGCCTCGCTCCAGTCCTTCTCTTCTCTCTGTACATTCACGCGTCTCTCCTCTCTCTGCTCTCTCTCTCTACGTTCTTTCTCTCTCTCTTCCTATCTCTTTATCTCTTCTCTCTCCCTCTCGTTCTCTTTTATCTCTCTCTTCTCTCTCTCTCCTCTCTCTCTCCCTCATTCTCTTTCTATCTCTCTTACGCTCTCTCTCTCCTCTCATTCTCTTTCGTCCTCTTCTTTCTCTCTCTCTCTTTCTCTTCTCTCTCTTCTTCTCTTTCTCTCTCTCTCTCCCTCTTCTCTTTATCTCTCTTCTTCTCTCTCTCTCGCTCTCTCTCTCCTCATTCTCTTCTAATTCTCTTTATCACTCTCTCTCTCTCCCTCTCATTCTCTTTATCTTCTTTCTTTCTCTCTCTTCTATCTCTCTCTCTCCTCTCTCCCTCATTCTCTTTATATCTCTCTCTCTCCCTTTCGTTCTCTTTTTATCTCTCTTTCTTCTCTCTCTCTGCTCTCTCTCTCCCTCATTCTCTTTCTATCTCTATTTATATGCTCTCTCTCTCCCTCTCATTCTCTTTCTGTCTCTCTTTCTTCTATCTCTCTCTTTCTTCTCTCTCTCTCTCTCCCTCATTCTCTTTATCTCTCTTCTCCTCCCTCTCGTTCTCTTTTATCTCTCTTTCTTCTCTCTCTCTCCGCTCTCTCTCCCCTCATTCTCTTTCTATCTCTATTTATCGCTCTCCTCTCTCTCTCCCTCTCATTCTCTTTCTGTCTCTCTTTCTTATCTCTCCTCTTTCTTCTCTCTCTCTTTCTTCTCTCTCTCTCTCTCCCTCATTCTCTTTATCTCTCTCTCTCTCTCTCCTCTCGTTCTCTTTTTATCTCTCTTTCTTCTCTCTCTCCTCGCTCTTCTCTCCCTCATTCTCTTTCTATCTCTATTAACGCTCTCTCTCTCTCTCCCTCTCATTCTCTTTCTGTCTCTCTTTCTTATCTCTCTCTTTCTTCTCTCTCTCTCTCTCCTCATTCTCTTTATCTCTCTCTCTCTCCTCTCGTTCTCTTTTTATCTCTCTTTCTTCTCTCTCTCTCGCTCCTCTCTCTCTCATTTCTTTCTAATCTCTATTTATCGCTCTCTCTCTCTCCCTCCTCATTCTCTTTCTGTCTCCTTTCTTATCTCTCTCTCTCTTTCTTCTTCTCTCTCTTTTCTTCTCTCTCTCTTTCTTCTCTCTCTCTCTCTCTAGCGTCTTCAATCTCAGTGAGGATGTAGCAGGGGCAACCTTTATGGCAGCTGGAAGCTCCGCCCCTGAATCTCTTCACCTCTGTCATAGGTAACACAACACACACACACCACACACAAACACACACACACATACTTACCCACTAGCATGGACACACACACCACACACACACACACACACACACACACACACACACACACACACACACACACACACACACACACACTCACACACACACACACACACACACACAACACA
>NW_019942666.1:389686-400800 GCF_002910315.2 Salvelinus sp. IW2-2015 | reverse complement strand
ACTTTTCAGGGGGTTCTTCCCGGTGGGCGAGAGCTCTAATGAAACAGACAAGTCCAGAAGGATATATTGAAGAGAAGCGATTCCCTGACATGTTTTACAGGACTCTAGAGCTTTGGCTTGAATTGGTGGCCCATATTGTCTTACTAGTAATCGGTTCATGTGAAATTAAAGTGCGTACAGAGGGTACTTCTTCTTTCCGCTAAGTAGTCATATGTATTTCCATTTCTCAGTAAAGATGCAATATCTGATACAAGAGTATGGTTTACGTTAGATGCAATTTTTGTTCATCTATCAATGGTATTAACATATTCTACAAGTCTATATCATACAAGTACTATAGTCATCGTCTCTGATACGTAATTCTGCTCGCTATCTTGGAAACTGGTGGGTGGGCTTATTTTGATTTGTGTTCTCTCTCTTCTTGGATTTGTGTGTACTTACTTCGATTTCTAACTAACTCGCACACAACTCAGTGCAACCAAAACTCAGTGACCTTTTTATACCTCTCCATTGCAGACATCCAGATCAATATCAAGCAATGTAAACATCTGGGTCATTCAATAGATTAAAGCATGGACACAAATACATTTTTTTGCAGTGACTTATTTCTTTTCCTTCTTCTCTCGTTTCTCTCTTCTTTCTTTCTCTCAGGATTCTTTCTTCTTCTTTATTTCTTTCCTTTCTTTTTCTTTTCTTTTTCTTCTCTCTCTCTCTCTCTCTCTCTATTCTCTTTATCTTCTCTTCTCTCTCTCTCGTTCTCTTTTTATTCTTTCTTCTTTCTCTCTCTCACTCCTCTCTCCCTCATTTCTTTCTTCTCTTTAACGCTCTCTCTCTCCCTCTCATTCTCTTTCTGTTCTCTTATCTTATTCTCTCTCTTCTTTCTCTTCTCTCTCTCCTCTCTCATTTCTCTTTATCTCTCTCTCTCTCTCCTCCTCTCTGTTCTCTTTTTCTTCTCTCTTTCTTTTCTCTTCTTTTCTCTCCTCTCTCTCTCCTCATTCTTTTCTAATCTCTATTTCTAGCTCTCTCTCTCTCTCCTCTATTCTCTTTTGTTCTCTTTTTCTGTCTTCTCTCTTTCTTTCTCTCTCTTTCTTCTCTTCTCTTCTTCTCTCTCTTCTCTCTTCTAGCGTCTTCATCTCAGTGAGGATGTAGCAGGGGCAACCTTTTATGGCAGCTGGAAGCTCCGCTGAACTCTTCACTCTGTCATAGGTAACACAAACACACACCACACACAAACACACACCCATACTTATCACTAGCATGGCAACACACAACCACACACCACCAACCACCAAACCACACACACACACACACACACACACCACCACCACACACACACACACACACACACACACAAACACACACACACACACACACAACACAACACACACACCACACACACCAGTAGAAGAGGAACCTGTATAGGGATTAACAACATATTACATGTTAATCCAATTAATAGAGTTGAAATGAAACTTGATGAGAAGCCATGCGCTGACGTCAGTATTTTAGATTGGGCTGTTTTGATAACATGTAGATGTAGGCAGACTGTTGTACTCACTGAAACAGAGAAGGTTTTAGAACAGGACTCTGTTAGTTGGTTAACCTTTGACGTGGGAGCTGTTTTATTTTGTTGTGACGGCCGGGGGCAGTTTTGATCCATTGTCATGTATACATCCAGTCATCCTGGGCACCACCAACCCCACACACAATACACATAACACACAACATCCCGAGACATGACAGTACAGACAGACAGACAGACAGACAGACAGACAGACAGACAGACAGACAGACAGACAGACAGACAGACAGCGCCGCTAAGACTAGAGACGTCAGAATCTGTCGGAGTAGACTGCATGTTACACAAGGACAAAGTGCCGTGTCATACTGTGTGTGCATGTGTGTCCTCTCCGCAGGGGTCTTCATCACTAAAGGAGATGTGGGTGTGGGGACCATAGTGGGATCAGCAGTCTTCAACATCCTCTGCATCATCGGAGTGTGTGGAATCTTTGCTGGCCAGGTATCATGTCATACTGTTATGTCATTTTAGAAAAACGTGGTTCCTGAATGAGTTCTTGATATTTTGACTTGCTTGTATATCTCAATACAGCGTAGCATATATACAGTACATACATACATATACAGATTTATAGATATAAATATAGGCTACATACAGTGTCCATATATATTGTCCAAGAATATCCATAACAACATGTATTCTCCATACTGTAATTGAGTACATATACATTTGCCCGTACAGTGCACCATACATTTTGAAGATGAACTGACCACAGTTACAGTATCACATCTGTACAGCCATAGCCTGCCTTACTGGTCTACTGTAACATGTAGTCTCCCTGTCCAGATCCCTGCGCCATGCCGTGCCAAGCCTGAAATCATCTGACATAACATTTACATGATAGGGTGCAGCCATAGGGATTTGATCTGAGATTGTCCATTATGTAAGGAAGTAAAGGCCTACTGCCAGGAAACAGTGTATCACTGTAAAGTCATCTTAATACTGCCAGGAAACAGTGTATCACTGTAAAGTCATCTTAATACTGCCAGGAAACAGTCTATTACTGTCAAGTCATCTTAATACTCTTCACTATTGTTTATCTAGTAGAGATCCGTTTCTACCATCTTGCTAACTTGTATGGTCTATTGTGGCTCTACAGTGAAAACAGATCTGAGACCAGACTTTGGCTACGTGTTCCTCATAGGAAGACATTATGAGCTTTACATTTTGGATAGCCTGATCCCAGATCTGTTGGTGCTGTCTAGCATGACATGATGATAGGAATTTGCTCTACAGCACAAACAGGACCAGGCTAGGGCTTGACTGTGTTTCTCTAAGGAAGATATGTCTTTCGCTGTAGTAGTGTGTGTGGGTTGATTTGCATGCTAAATACAGACTCTATAACGCATTAGTCACTGTGTGGTAGGCATATCATTATGTAAAATCAATGGATACACCGCCACCTTTTTGGAGTAGGTGAGCACTGCCTGTTTGTCCTTTGTACTTAGTGGGATCTATTCAGGTCAACTCAAGAGCTCTTCGTGTGTCTCCGTATGCTTATGAGGGAGCTGGAGCTATAATCGTTATTGTTGCGCTGAACCGCCGGGAATATGAAGCGCTGTCATGAGGGTATGCTTGACTGCGGTTCATCAGTGTGATAATGCTGTGTCTTTTGTTTGTGCCATGGTTTGTCTTCTCTCCATCTGTCTCTAGGCCGTGAAGCTCTCCCATTGGACACTACTCAGAGACTCCGCCTACTACACGCTCTCTATCGCAGCCCTCATTGCAGTAAGTGGCCAACTACACGCACACACACGCGCATGCACGGATACACACACAAGCAGCGTGCCAACACCTGAGTCCTCTCTGCCTGAGTTCGCCCTGACTCTGAGAGAGAGAGAGAGAGAGAGAGAGAGAGAGAGAGAGAACATCAGCTGGACCAGTCTGTCTGAGAACCCTGCTCTGATGTGCAGACAGACTCATCACTCCTCCCAATTAAACACACTGGGTCTGACTGATGTAGATAAAGGACATCTGAACTGAACTGACCCTCCATACATGGTATTATTGCAATGTAGGTTGACGTTTATTGTCATGAATTTTGCCCTGGAGGCAGAACTGAGCGATGTCCGCTAGGGACAGACGGACATTTACTGGGGGGGTAGTGATTTTTTTTGTTGTTGTTGCTTTTGGGAGGGTAGTGAGTTTTTTCCCTGGTTTTACATTCCCTCTTCTGCTCGTATTTTCCCTATAAACAATGGCTTGACTGACTTTAACCGAATAAAGTTAAAAAACATTTGTTTGGTGTGGCTATTATTAAGCGTTAGCTACTGCCGGCCTATGATATGAAGGCAGTACGRCACGGCACTACGACTGACTTGAGCTGAGGAAGTCTGTTTCAGGCCTACCATAGTTACTCCTCTAATCTAATGCTTATCTTTATACAAAATAATCTGATCTAAAAAGTACGAATTAGCCTCCTTCTGTACGCCTATATCTGAATAGCAGACGCAGTAGCCATCTGACATGAAGAAATGTTATGGCATATCGCTATCTCTCTGGGGCCTCAGCTTCTCTTCCTTTATAAAGGCTATATATATACAGTAGGAAGTTTACATACACTTAGGTTGGAGTCATTAAAACTCATTTTTCAACCACTCCACACATTTCTTGTTAACATACTATAGATTTGGCAAGTCGGTTACCTTGTGCATGACACAAGTCATTTTTCCAACAATTGTTTACAGACAGATTATTTCTAATTGACATAATCTGAGTCAATTGGAGGTGTATCTGTGGATGTATTTCAATGCCTACCTTCAAACTCAGTGTCTCTTTGCTGGACATCATGGGAAAATCAAAAGAAATCAGCAAAGACCTCAGAAAATAAATTGTAGACCTCCACAAGTCTGATTCATCCTTGGGAGCAATTTCCAAATGCCTGAAGGTACCACGTTCATCTGTACAAACAATAGTACACAAGTATAAACACCATGGGACCACACAGCTGTCATACCGCTCAGGAAGGAGACACGTTCTGTCTCTTAGAGATGAACGTACTTTGGTGTGAAAAGTGAAAATCAATCCCAGAGCAACAGCAAATGACCTTGTGAAGATGCTGGTGGAAATAGGTACAAATGTATCTATATCCACAGTAAAACGAGTCCTATATCGACATAACCTGAAAGGATGCTCAGCAAGGAAGAAGCCACTGCTCCAAAACCGCCATAAAAAAGCCAGACTACAGTTTGCAACTGCACATGGGGACAAAGATCGTACTTTTTGGAGAAATGTCCTCTGGTCTGATGAAATAAAAATAGAACTGTTTGGCCATAATGACCATCGTTATGTTTGGAAGAAAAGGGGGGGGGGCTTGCAAGCTGAAGAACACCATCCCAACCATGAAGCACGGGGGTGGAAGCATCATGTTGTGGGGGTGCTTTGCTGCAGGAGGGACTGGTYCACTTCACAAAATAGATGGCATCATGAGGGAGGAAAATGATGTGGATATATTGAAGCAACATCTCAAGACATCAGTCAGGAAGTTAAAGCTTGGTCGCAAATGGGTCTTCCAAATGGACAATGACCCCAAGCATACTTCCAAAGTTGTGGCAAAATGGCTTAAGGACAACAAAGTCAAGGTATTGGAGTGGCCATCACAAAGCCCTGACCTCAACCCTATAGAAACAGGAGGAAGGAGGAATGGCCCAAAATTCACCCAATTTATTGTGGGAAGCTTGTGGAAGTTTACCCGAAACGTTTGACCCAAGTTAAACAATMTAAAGGCAATGCTATCAAATACTAATTGAGTGTATGTAAACGTCTGACCCACTGGGAATGTGATGGAAGAAATAAAAGCTGAAATAAATAATTCTCTCCACTATTATTCTGACATTTCACAATCTTAAAATAAAGTGGTGATATTAAGTCTAAAGGCCTACGCATGCAATGTCCTGATACATTTAGAGSTCAAATCTCTGACCATGAGGTGGACAATTATTATTTTAGGAATTAGCCTAAAAAACAATAAATAAATTGGCTATTGTGGGGAGGGGATGCATTTTTTTTAGGACATCTTGAGTTGGACCAGCCCCCCAGTAAATGTCGATCTCTCCCTTAGATGGGCCAGCTGCAAAGTCAAAGTGGTCTGTATTGTAAAAATACATGAAAAGAAAAATGATATTTTTGGCCTTAATTTAAGGTTAGTGTTAGGCATTAGGGTTAGCAATGTGGTTAGGGTTAAGGTTAGGTTTAAAATCAGATTTTATGACTTTGTGGCTGTGCCAGCTAGTGACCAGTCTGCAGAGCTGCCTCCAGGGCAAGTTTCATGACAATAAATGCCAACCTGGAATTATAACATGCCTTTGACTCTACAGTCTGGATAATAGTAGTATGAAATGCCAATGACTCACTGGATAATCTTCAGTTCTGGGTATATTTTAGCCTTTTAGCATGAAGCATGATGACACAGCACATACATCCGCAGAAAGAGAAGTACTGCATTTTTCCACTTGACATTGACTAAGTTAGACTGTAATGAATCAGATGTTGAGTAACAGGTCTATTTGTCCTGGTTCTGTCATGGAGGAAAGTTCTGGAGTTGGCATACCCCCTGGTGGTCAAGATAGATATAGCATTGCTTTAATAATCAGTACTGGAAATGCAGGGAGATTGTGTTATTACGTCTCTCCCTTTTCCTAAATATGATCAATCCCTCTCTTTCTCCTCGCAGTTTATCTACGACGGGGAGGTTACATGGTAAGTAAAAATGTGTTTCTCTTGATATGCAGTTGGTTGATAATCAGTTGATAAGTCTCTGCGGTGGTGTTTTTCGAATTAGATTCTCCTGTGCTCGTCTCAACTGTATGTGTGATGTGTGCTGGGYGTGGGGGTGGGGGAGGGGTTGCGCTGAGAACAGAGCGGAAGACACACTTCCGTTGTTCGCATGGACAATAAAGTTGGATTCATTCTATTCTATATTGTATTCAAGGTGGGAGTCTCTAGTCCTGAACGTGATGTACCTCTTCTACATTCTAATCATGAAGTGAGTATGAGCATCATCTGGCAGGTCACATCATCACACACCAGGAACACACACACTTCCCATTTGGACCAAGAGCTATTCAGTCATTTAGATACTGTACAGTCAGAGGCTAGTGTATTACACTGTTTACTCACAGGAAAGTCTGCATACTTCTGTAAACTCTTGTATACTTTCTACTCAATTCTCATTGTCTCTGAGCTGAGTTTTCATCACTTGTGTGTGTAGGTTTAACGGCAGAGCGAGGCGCTACTTTGACCGGCGGAAGAAGAGCTCCGTGAGTCTGGCCAACGGTCTGACGGGCAGCACTGACCTGGAGGACAATGTCACCTGTGACGCCACCGCCGTCCTGCTRAAGAAAGGTACCTACCCTGGTGGCACACAGATATGACATCACATTATCKGGCTTCTGTGGGGCAACACTTTARTTGGATAGTWCATRTASAGACTATCACTAACTGTTCAACTAACTATCTACTAACCTTAACCCTTTACCCTAACTCTTATTCTAAACCTAACCCTAACCTTAGCAAGKGGCTGCTTATCAACAGATAGTTTGTTGATGGTATGAGTATCTGAACTATCCAAATAAACTGTGACCTTCTGTGGTACAATACAGAGAAATACAGTTTACCTTGAAATGATTTTGATAGTTGTGGTGGTTCCACTGAAAAAGGAACTATTGTAGTATCTCAGTTTCAGTTGCTTCGGGGTTTTGGTGAGGCCCTTTATCTACTGCCCCTGAGTCAGGTGAACTCATGGATACCATTTTTATGTCTCTGCGTCCAGTTTGAAGGAAGTTGCTAACTAGTGTTAGCTCATTGCGCTAACGCTAGTTAGCATTGGCTCGTGAAACTACCTCCAACTTCCTTCATACTGGACACAGTTCATCTGACTGGGGAAGTCGATAAAGGGCTTCATTGCCAAAATCCTGAAGAATCCCTTTAAGGCACTCAGGTACACACGTGTATGTATGAGTTTCTTGTGTTAGTGATAACAGTAGCCATTTTGTGACTGTACCCATAGCTAACTTCCAGTGTAAGCCAAGTGTGCTGATGGTAGATGAGCTACTGTCAGCCTACCCCCACCAGCTGTCCTTCTCTGAGGCTGGCATGAGGATCATGATCACCAGTCACTTCTCCCCCAGGACACGATTAGCCATGGCTTCACGCATGCTCATCAATGAGGTAAGATTAGGGTAACACAGACACGACAAGCTGAAGGGACGGAAGAGTGAAATAGAGTGCGATCACGCGATGGACACAGAAAACAAAATAGCAGGAGCGCCAAATTCTAACCAGTATGGAAAAAAAATAGAAAAAATAAAAATTATAGAAAAAAAAAAAACAAAAAAAAAAAAAATAAATTGGTAAATAAAAATTACAAAAATAGAAAATCGAACAAAAAGAAAAAAAAAAAAGCTATGCTAATATAGCAAAAACCACAGCTATTAACTTGTGCTGTTAACTCCTACCTGTCGTGTCAGATTTTGCAATGAAAAAACTAAAAAAATAAAAACTAATGAAAATACAGAGAACGAAAAAGACAAAAAAATAACAAGAAAAATCACAAGATGTCGTGTAATAAAGAAAGATGAGATTATAAAAAATAACAAAAAAAAAATATACGAAAAGTCACAAAACAAAAAATCAGAAGAAAAAACAAAAACAAATATAAACAAAAAAAAAAAAAAACTAAATAAAAAAAAACCCAAAAAACAAAAAATAAGAAAAAAAAAAATAAGAAAAAATATTGACAATCACAGAAGACATACAGCAAAACAAGCCAAAAAAATACAAACAAAATTATAAAATTCCAGGGAATACAATAAACCTAAAAATGAAATACACAAAAATGAACAAAGACTATCAGGGAAAAAATAGGTAACTCACATCAAACAGGGCAGAAAACTTATACACACGAAAAAAAAATAAACAAACACACAATATAGATGAAACATAGTACGAAATACCCGTAATATTAAAGAAATCTACGATAAAGAATTAATTATTATATATAAAAAAAAAAATCAAAATTTTTATGGAAGACGACTTATGTTCAGATCTTCACAAGCCTTAGGGCAGGTCATCAAAGTGTATTTGTTGACGACAAATTCCAAATAGTATCCGTGTAAAGTTCGTAGAAACATGTCAAACGTTCTTTAAAAGCAACTTTCCGGTTTTTTTTTAACAGTTGTTTTAACAAGAAATTCGCAATATATTTCAATCACGCGGGAGCGGCGGTATTAAACTTATTCCAATAACAGAGATAAGAAGAAAATGTTGAGCTACACTATTATTGCACGGATGCGCGTATGAACTAATGGAAGACATGCCAGCATCCCACGACGCGATTTGAAAAATCTCCAAATTTTTCAGAAAAGAAAGCCTGAACTATGTCTAAAGACTGTTCACACCCCGAGGAGCCATAGGAAAGGGATCCTTGGTTGATATCCCTTTTAAATGGACGATCAAGGCAGAATGGACAATGATTTTTCCAAATAAAGAGGCACTCCGGGTTGGATTTCCTCAGGTTTCGCTGCAAATCAAGTTTCTGTAATACTCACAGACAATATTTTTGAACAGTTTTGGAAACTTTAGAGTGTTTCTTATCCTACTCTGTCGAATGTTGAATGATATTCTAGCAATCTGACCTGAGAAATAAGGCAGCTTACATTGGGAACGTTATTTTTCCAAACATAAAAAATGCTGCCCCCTAGCTATCAAGAGGTTGTTAAGGCACTCAGTGGAAGGTACACACGTGTATGTATGAGTTTCTTGTCACCAGTCTGTTATTGATAACAAGTAGGCCATTTTGTGACTGTACCCATAGCTAACTTCCAGTGTAAGCAAGTGTGCTGATGGTGGAGTGAGCTACTGTCAGCCTACCTCCACCAGCTGTCCGTTCTCTCATTGATAAACTATTGGAGAAGAAGTAACACGGCGGCCATTGTGTCTGTCCCCCCATAGCTAAACTTCCAGTGTAAGGCCAAGTGTGTGCTGATGTGTGGATGAGCTACTGTCAGCCTACCCCCACCAAGCTGTCCTTCTCTGAGGCTGGCATGAGGATCATTATCACCAGTCACTTCTCCCCCAGACACGATTAGCCATGGCTTTCACGCTATGCTCATCAATGAGGTAAGATTAGGTAAACACACACACACACACACACACACACACACACACACACACACACACACACACACACACACCCCACACACACACACACACACACACACACACACACACACACACACACACACACACACACACACACACACAACACTCTATCTCTCTCTGTGACTCTAGTATGTGTGTGTGTGTGTGTGCAGAGACAGAGGTGATCAACACCAGTGAGACAGGGTCAACCAACACATCACCAATGGAGACTCAGACTCTGCAGCTGCCAGGGCTCCAGAAGGGCGGGTCTGGAGAACGGCAGGACGGCGGGGTCCGAAGAGAGGCTGACGGGAGATGCCTAGTCGGGGTCCTGGAGTCGGGGAATGAGACGGGAAAACGAGTAAATGAGAATAATGAGAACGACGGAGAGGAGAGGAGGAAGAGGACGAGGAACGAAGGACCTCTGGTCCCTCACAGACCACCAGGTGTTGAATCATGTTATATGTCTATTTCTCTTTATTCTATGGTTTACATATTTCAATTTCACTGACGCTCTATTTCTCCTTCATCTCTTTTCTCCTCTCTTTCTTTCTCCCTCTGCTCTCTCTCTCTTCTCTCTCTCTCTCTCTGTTTCTGTCTCGCTTCTCTCTCTCAATACAATGATAAAAAATTATTTTTTAAATTATCTCTCTCTGTCCCTCTCCCTTTCCTCTCTCTCTCTCTCTCTCTCTCTCTCTCTCTTCTCTTCTCTCTCTCTGCACCCTCTCCCTTTCCCTCTCTCCCTCTCTCCTCTCTCTCTCTCTCTTCTCTCTCTCTTCTCTCTCTCTTCTCTTCTCTCTCTCTCTCTCCTCAGCGGGGTGTGTGTAACAAGATGAAGTGGCTGCTGTGCTGCCTCTGTGCCTGCTCTCTCTTCTTCACCATCCCTAACTGTGCCAAGCCACCCTGGGAGAGATGGTTCATGTCTCCTTCGTCACCTCCACCAGTGGATAGCTGGCTTCTCTACATTATGGTTTGGATGGTGAGTTCTTATTTACCTTTATTTACTAAATGTCTATTAGCCTTGGCTCCAGCTGTCCTCTCAAACGGAATACAGTGTTGAGGTCTGGTAATTGTCTTGCAGAAAAATGCTGTGTGACGGTTCCATTCTAGCCTTGGTTACTATTCTAATTGTACGACTGCCATTTGTCATTGACTATAGGTGACTGTGATTGGGTACACGCTCGGCATCCCTGATGTCATCATGGGCATCACGTTCCTGCGGCGGGGACTAGTGTTCCAGACTGCATGGCCAGCCTCATCGTGGCACGCCAAGGTACTGTAGGGAGAGAGACACACAAGAGCACTCCATCAAAATCAACTCCACAACACAGAGCTGTTGAACTATGGTACGCACACCGCGAACTACAGTGTATAATACAATGTATTACGATAGATC
>NW_019942666.1:367686-389661 GCF_002910315.2 Salvelinus sp. IW2-2015 | reverse complement strand
TCACACACACACACAAACGTACACTTGTACTGTATGAATTTTGCACACTTTACACCCACCCTCCACACAACGTCTTTACACACACACACAACACAACACACACACACACACCACACACACAACACACACCACACACACACACACACACCACACACACACACACACACACACACACACACACACACACACACACACACTCTATCTCTCTCTCTTGACTCAGTATTTTGTGTGTGTGTGTGTGTGCAGAGACAGAGGGTGATCAAACACCAGTGAGACCAGGGTCAACCAACACATCACCAAGGAGACTCAGACTCTGCAGCTGCCAGGGCTCCGGAGAGCGGCGGTCTTGAGAACGGCAGGAGGGCGGGCGCCGAGAGAGGGCTGAACGGGAGATGCCTTGGTTTCTCTTCTGTCTAGGTCTGGGAGACATGGCCATCTCTAACTCTATTGGCAGCAATGTGTTTGATATTCTGGTGGGCCTTGGCCTGCCCTGGCTTTTACAGACCCTCTGCATTGACTATGGATCAACTGTGAGTATTCCTGCTATTACCCATGTTCTTTTTATTTTTATTTTTACTATTGCCCAACATTGTAGACAGGCTTAGAGCTGATCATGTGTTTCTGGGTCTTCTTCAGATCTCTCTGAACAGTAGAGGATTGATCTTCTCTGTTGCGCTGCTCTTGGCCTCAGTGTTCCTCACAGTGAGTACAGGCTGTACTCGGATCAGCCTAACCCCAATACTAGCTTCAACTTTATTTTAAAACAACTGTCTATAAACCAGTGTGTTGTGCTAATGTTTTCACCTGTAACCTACCTAGAATACCTCCAACAACCTATCACTCTCTATGGTCTATCTATGAAACACACAGAAATGTAGTGTACAATGTTAACTCAAAATGAAATCTAATCTCTCATTTCCCTCCTCCTCTCTTCCTCTGTCCTCAGGTGCTGGGCGTCCACTTAAACAAATGGACTCTGGACCGTCGACTGGGTCTGACCTGTCTCCTCATGTACGCCGTCTTCGTCTGTTTCTCCGTCCTCATCGAGTTCAACGTCTTCATCTTCGTCAACCTGCCCATGTGCCGCGAGATCCTCTGATCCTCGTGCTCTTCCTCCTCCTCTTCCTCCTGCTTTCGCTCCCGGAGGATGTCTTTGCCACAGGTCTTTGCTCCCTGTCTGCTCGCCCCACCCTCGAGTGGATTTTTATCTTGAAATAATAGTTGTTTAATTTATCTTTGGTGCAATACAAGCGAAAGATGAACGGAGATTTGCGTTCGTCTGGTTTTGGCTGGAGAAGAGAAGACGTAAGAGGAAGTCCCATAGGAACATGATGAGGTCAAAGGTCAACCGAACAGGAAGTAGTAGTGACTGCTTCCTGTTAGCTTTCTGTTGCCAGGTAAACTGAAGACATTGGTTTGGATAAACTAAACTGTATTATCATCGACGTCGATGTATAAGCTGCTAACTGACTAAGAGAAAATGATTGGCTAATGGCGATTGATAGCCAATAGGATTGTGTTATTTTCTTACTCTTTGTACATGTTTGGATATGAATATTATACATATTGTTTAAGGTGTTTTAAGTTAAGATGGATGCGCGACAGGATTCCATGTGTGCTGGCTGTAAATATTTGAAGAGAATATTGACATGGAGAAGTTTATTGACATATCGCTCTCAKTTAGACTGGTCRGGTTCTTCAACCGTTCGGTGAAGCGGCAAGAATCAAAGAAGAGGAGGAGGATATTTTTGTTTCAGTTGAGTGCACTGTAGTGACTTGACCAAACAGTGATGCTCTCATGCCAGCCATTTCTTCTCGCAAAGTGTAAGATAGCATGACATGCTAATCGCGAGTCTATTCCTTTAGCTTTGTGCTGTCAGGGAGAGTTCATATTAATCTCTTCTATTTGCAGTAAGAAATATTTATGTACAGTACAGTTTCTCTTGAGTTATTTCGTCTCCAAATATATCCAAATATATGTGGGATATAGAGTTCCAGTCAAAAGTTTGGACACAGCTGCTCATTCCAGGGTTTTTCTTTATTTTTAATATGTTCTACATTGTAGAATAATAGTGAAGACATCAAAACTATGAAATAACACATATGGAATCATGTAGTAACCAAAAAAGTGTTATCACACAAAATCAAAATATCCATTTTATGTATTGAGATAACTTCAAATAGCCACGCCTTTGCTTTACATGACAAGACTTTAGCACAGTCTTTGGAATTCTCTCAACCAGCTTCATGAAGTAGTTCAATTGGAATGCATTACAATTAAACAGGTGTGCTCGTTAAAAGTTAATTGGTGGATTTGCTTTCCTTCCTAATATGTTTGAGCAATCAATTGTGTTGTGACAAGGTAGGAGTAGTATAGCAGACATAGCCTTATTTTGGTAAAGCCAAGTCATATTATGGCAAGAACAGCTCAAATAAGCAAAGAGAAACAACAGTCCATCATTATTTAAGACATGAGGTCAGTCAATCCGGAAAATGTCAAGAACTTTGAAAGTTTCTTCATGCAGTCGCACCAACCGTCAAGCGCTTATGATGAAACTGGCTCTCATGAGGCCCCGCAACAGGAAAGGAAGACCCAGAGTGTTCCTCTGCTGCAGAGGATAAGTCATTAGAGTTACCAGCCTCAGAAATGTGCAGCCAAATAAATGCTTCACAGAGTTCAATAACAGACACGTCTCAACATAAACTGTTAAGAGAAGACTGCATGAATCAGGCTTCATGGTCGAATTGCTGCAAAGAACGCATACTTAAGGACACCAATAAGAAGAAGAGACTTGCTTGGGACAAGAACACAAGCAATGGACATCAGACCGGTAGAATCTGTCCTTTGTGCTGATGAGTCCAAATTTGAGATTTTTGGTTCAACCCACGTGTCTTTTTGAACGCAGAAGTAGTGAACGGATGATCTCGCATGTGATTGGTCTCCACGTGAAGCCATGGAGGAGGAGGTGTGGGGGTGCTTTGCTGGTACACTGGTCTGTGATTATTTAGAATTCAAGGCACACTTAACCAGCATGGCTACCACACAAACACTGCAGGATCCCTCCCATCTGGTTTACGCTTAGTGGGACTATAATTTGTTTTTCAACAGACAATGACCGAAAACCCACCTCCAGGCTGTGTAAGGGCTATTGACTAAGAAGGAGTGTGATGAAGTGCTAATCAGATGACCTGGCTCACATCACCCAGCCTCAAACCAATTGAGATGGTTTGGGATGAGTTGGACACCGCAGAGTGAAGGAAAGGCAGCCA
The DNA here is from genome assembly GCF_002910315.2 of Salvelinus sp. IW2-2015. Classification (NCBI taxonomy): domain Eukaryota; kingdom Metazoa; phylum Chordata; class Actinopteri; order Salmoniformes; family Salmonidae; genus Salvelinus; species Salvelinus sp. IW2-2015. The sequence continues at coordinate 386,391 of NW_019942666.1, read as the reverse complement.
CAACGGTGCTCAGCATATGTGGGAACTCCTTCAAGACTGTTGGAAAAGCATTCCTCATGAAGCTGGTGAGAGAATGCCAAGGTGTGCAAAGCTGTCATCAAGCAAGGGTGGCTACTTTGAAGAATCTAAAATAGTATTTGATGTTTTTCCTTATGACATGATTCCATATGTTTATTTGATAGTTTTTGATATCTTACATATTATTCTACAATGTAGAAAATAGAATAAGAAACACCCTTGAATGAGTAGTTGTGTCCAAAACTTTTGACCTGTAACTACACGTATACATTTTATTTCCCTAATATTTCCCCAAAAGTATTGTAAATAAGGGATATCCCTGGAGTGGAAATCCAGCACCGTCACTTTATTGAACAGAGATACGTTATATAATATGTTTCTGTTGTACAGCATCTAGTTGTATGTAACTGTAACTGCTGAACTTTAGAACCCTTTTAGGCTATAGAATCTTGTACAATAGTAGAATACTTTCTACGCAATAGTAGAATATGTTCTACCCCGTTCGAGTACAGCATTTCTACTTAATTAAGGAAAATAATTATTTTTAGAATAGTAGGTGATGTAAGAAAGTACACTGTCGAGTTAAAGCTGGATTGAAGTGTGTGTGTGTGTGTGTGTGTTTGTGTCTGCACCACGCATGTGTGCAAGTATGTTTTTGTGCGTGTGTGTGTGTGTGTCTGTGGGTGTGGGTGGGGGAGGACCATGGAAATCTTGTTAATGAGCAGACATAATCATGATTTATTTATTTATGGATTAATTTATTCACAGATCGTGTCTGCTCTATCGGTATCAGAAAAGAATGTGGATCCAGTTGTAAGTGGAATGCTTTATGTTCTTCTTTCTATGTTATTGAGATTCAGTGTACCAATTATATAATCAAAATACTGGAAATCTGACTATGTTGTTTATATTTAAGAATATAGAACTTTATCATTTATAAGTTTTGTATAGTTCTTATTTCAGATATAGTATATATTGCAGCATTTGAATATTGTAAAAATGAACAGTTTGGCAGATGCAGTACATGGCACATTAACTAGACTGGTTTCGCCACCAGAGGGCATTCAAGTAAGTTTCATTTGGGAGCCATTGAATTAGATTTGATATCTCTTAGTAATAACGGTGTCAGTTTCTACAGTTTCTAGCAAGCAAACCTTTCACATGTATTCTTTAAACAGTGCTTCTTGAACTCTTGTAATATCCCAGGCCCCGTATTCACAGAGTCTCAGAGTAGAAGTGCTAGTCTAGGATCAGGTCCCAGCTGTCCAAATAATCGTATTCATTATGAACTAACAGACCCACCTGATCCTAGATCAGCACCCATACTCTGAAACGTTTTGTGAATACAGGTTCATGTATTCAGTTAAGGCCTCAAACCAACAACAAGTGTGGATGTGTTAATGTATTGGGAGCCAAAGCAGTAACATATTTTGTCAACAACAGTATTGCCACTTTGTATCAGTGCTTTGTATCCACAGCATGTGTTCAAACCAAAAGTGGAGGTGTGCTAACGGCAATGTCTACTATGACTTACTTTTATAAGGATTACCATGGTTACCAGATTAGAGGACCAGTCCGCTATCTTTTTGATGCTTTGTAGCCACACGAATGATCCTCAGACTCAGTGTGTTGTGTTGTATTTGTACATTTTCAATTAGGGCCAGTAAAACAATAAGATTGTTGATTTTGGCACATAGAAAACAGGTTGGGTACTTTTAAGTGAATGGAAGAGGAATTTTGTGTTAGTCTGCATGTCTCTTCATAATACGTCAAATTATTTTCCTGTGTACATTTGAATTAAGGTATTTCATGATCAAAAGGCTCTGTTTTGATTCTGTTATTATACTGTTCATARCAAAAGGGAATATAGGCTATCATAAACCATGGTTAAATAACTTATGACGAGCATATTTATTTGAAAAAAAATACAGTATCTAGAATGTAGGCCTACTTCCCTAATAGGTTTCAACAAGAACCAATGTCATTTTACAGTCATGTCTTTGGAATTGTTTGTAAATCCTCATGTTCTTTCGTGAGGGCCTCTGGTTAACGTAGCCTCTCTTAGTACTCTGTGTTTAGGAGGGATTCGGTCGTATTTGGCTCCCAGGGGCTTTCTTGCAATAAACAGATTTACATACAGTACAATAGTTTCTACATTGTTATTGTTGTGATTATGTATTTTTTTATTTAAGCTTTATTTATCCAGGAAAGACCCCATTGAGTTCAGAAGACCTCTTTTACACCTGACAAGTGTTCATTGGAAAATCAGCAGGATGAGAACACCAAAGGAAGGAATTCATATGGACAAAGGTTGAATAAGGTTTATGGACATAGGTTAGATGAGTTATAAATTGTAGTGATTGTCATGTATTTGGCACAGTAGGCTACTTTTGATTGAAAGTCTTTGGGMGTGTTTGTTTKAGCATTTTACACCAATGTCCTGCAGATGTTCTAATCTCCCACTACATTGAAAAATGAATCAATCTAAACAACTGTGGAATAAGTGTATGTTTATAGGCCTACAGTACATGAACAATAAATAGTAGGTCTGTGAAATAMTCGTCCAASATCCCCATCAGCGCATTCCAGAACTGGTCATGTGARCTAGAGGTTAGCACTCGCGCTGCAGTGTTTTGCCGGGAGAGGGTTGAGCCTGCGCGAGGTGTACAGAACTGAACTGGAGTCGTGCAATGGAGACGTTTTGGCAAGAATGAAACTTCAAAAGAATGAAACTATACAATATGATGCAAAACTATATGAAACAAAAGTAAAACTTMATGAGTTCGCGTTGCACCACGCATAGACCACTTGGAATTGTGTGGTGTCTGCCACAAGAAGACTGGACTTTGTCTTTAGGTAAGCACTTTACGCCTTCTTTATCCTTCAGTGTTTACAAARATTYGTTTCTTTCTAATGCAGTTTTAACAATATTGTCGTTACGGCAAATTGAGATGTGAACTGTAAACGAATGATTACTTGTTCTTTTGATATTGTCATAAATAKAGAGTTTAGTTTACTTAAAAATGTATAGTTTATCGGAGGCTTGGTCTTTCTGGTTGAATAAAGTCTAACAAAAGAATGCACATTAAAGGGGCAATCAGCTGTTGCTACATCCAATTTTGGACTTCAATTACTGATGTGTACTCATTGATACTTGAAGAATAGAACTTGTAAATGCATCATGAGCTGTCATACCACATCAGAACCCAAAATATATATGTTTGTAAACAAAGTAAAAGTAAACAAAAATGGTTAAAACTATAATATTAATATCATGAATGGTCAGTCCTTGCATCCATACCTCTGTCTATACATTTGAGAGTGATTGCATTTATCCAGCCCCATCCCTCAGCTTTTTACCGAAACAGGGACGTGGATCTCCTTTGTTATTATTTCAACTTCTGATTGCCACTTTAAATAGTGTTAAAATGATGAGGGTGTAACTCATAGCTGACAAAGTAATGTCCATATAGACAAACCCTTTCCACTTAGTGATATGCAAGTCTGGATGTGAGTTTTTATGAGGGGCCTGTAGTATCAAGTCAGACTTACTTGGAAAGTCCAAAGGGATGCATAATGTAGATTCATGCATTTGTACACATCAAGCAGTAACACATCTCTTAGTCTAATGCTTTTCCAGTCTAAGAGTAATAACACTTGCACCAATTTCTCCTGGCACAAATAAGAATTCCTCCTGTCCAATGTGCTGTATTTGACTAGGTCTTATCTATAGACTTAACTCCACTTCTGAGTACAGTACACTTAGCCAACCTTAGTCATTCAGGGGTATGCTACTTGTTTGTCCAAGAGATTTGGAACAAGTTCAAAAGAAGCAGGAATATGTCTGGAACAGACATCAAAAGGGGATTTCAGACCATTTATTAGCCTGCTACGGTCATGTTCAGAGGTGTAGCTACTCTGACCGCGTTTGACCTGACCTGGTTCAGTTTGATGTGTTCAGACTTTGTCAGTACTTGCCCCTATACAAACATATCATCATATATCACTATCATATCCTCAAGTAAAAGTATGGAGGCAGTTGTGCTCTTTCTCTCTCTCTCTCTCTCTCTCTCTCTCTCTCTCTCTCTCTCTCTCTCTCTCTCTCTCTCTCTCTCTCTATCTATCTCCCCTTGCTACTCTGTGAAGCGATAGTGGGCTTTCTTCCCATAGCTCGTCCATTCAACTTTCCGTCTTTCCATCCAAGAAGAGCGCATGGAAAACATTGAGGACACATTGGCACAGACCTGTCTAGAGGCTGAACATACAGAAAACATACCACAATCGACTGCATCTCCTGCATCTCCTGTTGGCCAGCAATTGTTACCACATGTTTGTCAATAATCATTTTTAGATATTTTTTCCTGGTTAAAGTTCAAGGGAGAGAGATTTTTGGCGGCTGGTGGGTTACGAGGATATGAATCAGCAGATAGGATTTTATTTTTTTACAACTGGACAACAGGTTTTGACCATGGCTTGATTTTGTTAATATGGTAGTAGTCCCTTGTTTCCCATAGCCAGGCCCAGACCATGTCCTCATTGTAAGTTAAGCCAGATACTGTCTGTATCTCGTTCCAGGTGTTTTTTTTTCCTTTGGAGGGGAGCATGGAAGGTTATTTTAGGAGCCAGGAGTCTTTGTTTTCTACTGTATAAACTACCTTGAGACTGAGACTTAAGTCTGATAACTGTTGGTCCAACAGGTGTTTGTGGATGTTGGACTGTAGACTTGTTTTGTGCACCAGAACCTTGATGTGTGACAGAGTAGTTACACATGTAGGTATACAGTCTGAAAGCTGCATGTCTAGGATGTATACAGGCTCTTAACAGCCTATGCATACCTGCTACGTAAACCTCTAGCGCCCTGACCCAAACAGGGCCGGCTACTGTAGTGTACGAAGGCCCTTCAAATATGATGAGCCGCTGGGCGTGGACCCCCTACTAAATAAATCATATTTTTTGTGAGCCGCCAATTAAGTTCCTGAGAGCCACATGCAGCTCTCAAGCTTCGCAGTGACTATCACTGGTGCAGAGGAAGACAGGCAGGTGCAAAGGCTATTTGCATATTGATGGAAAAATATAGGAAATACAGGATAGGAAAGAAAGAAAAATTGATCAAATTTTAACCCAACTTGTTCTGTAGGTATAATAAAACCATTATTTAATTTAGTAAAAAAAAAATAGGTAAAAAAAAAAAAAAAAATAGTCCAGCAGTTGGCAAATATGTACAAAAAATGTATTGCACACAAGACACCTGTCTGATTTGAACCTGTCTGAGTGGACTAATCCATTGTGGAGGCAGCGGGGATGTCACACCAGTATCACCAGTAGTACATTTACAATTAATTACCAACATTTATCATCTACAATGTGTGTTTGGTTACGGTAATTTCTGTTCATGCATTCAATATATAATTATTACTGTCTTACCGTTGTCATTGTAGGAGTGGACACGTTGTTTGCAGAGCACACAACCTAGGCTACACTTGTGAGAATTTTGGGGGGGTTTATTTCATTCCATTTACGATTTGTCAATTTATTAATTGTCTTTTGTTTGGAATACTCCTGTCAATATTGAGTAAGGACGTGCACCTGATTACGCATATAGAAGTAGGCCTAGGCTACCTGGCCTGCGCACAAAATTAGACTTATAAATGTTCCCATTTGGGGATCTGATAGTATTTCTAATTGTCTTAACTCACAACTCTCGGTCGACCAACAGCCTATCAACCAATCGACCAGTCGACTAAATGGGGTCAGCCCTAATATACTGTATATAATGGCTATATAAACTCTGCGCCTCAAACAGCAAGTTAACAAAGTCTGTTTTTACATCCATCCAAGATTTATTTTATTCGGGGKCAGCCCTACTATATATATATATATATTATTTCTACTGACCCCTGGCGCCCTGTTGCGGACCACCGGGGGTCCCTGGATCTCAGTTTGAGAACCCCTGAACTAGAGCATTGGCTAAGTCAGAGGTTGCAAATGCGGTCTAGACACATTTCTCTGCCTTCTGAGGCGACACTGGAATATCCATGGTTTTGGAGTGGGTGATGTCATCAGGAAGCAGGCACTCAAGTTACAGCCGTGAGGATTGCACCGTTTTGTTCCCCAAAGACATATCCCACTGAACGCTTTCACAGGACCAGACTGTACCGGTGGCGTTACTCCTGCACGGCATAGAAACACACACACACACACACACACACACACACACACACACACTTTCTGTCTAGGTTCAAACATCTTCAATATCACTGGTCTTCCAATTATGGCTTGAGGAAATGATTCTGTAACTGTATATTTAGGATTTATTACCCTGCCAGTTTTAAATTCATATTAAATCTCACTGTGGCCTACATAACTTTATAACTTTTATTTAACGTGTATTTAACCAGGCAACTCAATTAAGAACACATTCTTATTTACAATGACGGCCTGGCAAGAGGAAAAATACCTCCTGTTGGGACAAGGGCTGGGACACTACTGTAGATTCCCAAAACTGGAGTTTTTGAATACTTTTTCCTTKATTTTCAAGGGGAACTAAAGTKATTGGAATTCAGAATCTGCCCGACAGAGAGAGTATTGGAGTGCTCAGCTGACCCTGAACTACTCTCCCCACATAATACTATATATTATGGCCTACTTTGGTTTCCTTTCAACACCACATAGTGCTGGTGGGTTCAGTTTGAGGCCTAGTGGAAGGGTTTGGGTGGAGTCGCCATTTGTAACCAACATCCCTCTTGGTTTCTTGGCCTTGCTCCCTCRTTTCGTCTTTATCCATCTCTCTTTCCTCTCCCTCCCCCCATCTCTCTCTCCCTCCGCCCCATCCTTCCTGGTCTCCCAATCTCTGCTTCCCAGTGTTGGGGTTCCCCTAACAGGCTATTATGCATAAACATAAATCCTAACACCAGTGGCTAAGACATCTGAAGAGAGAGAGAGACATTACACATAATTCTTCTAAGTGGAGAACTACATCCTCGGTCTTCACCCTTATTTCTGGTTCTCGTTTAGTGGGGAGTTGCCCAGTGCTTTGAGTCATGTGACTCAATTCAGAATGTGCTAAAATAACTCCCAACTTTTCCGCTTGGTGTTGACCATAGAGCAGAAATCACAGAGTGGAAAGTAAGTTTTGATAGGGCGGTGGTGGCGGTGCCTGGTGCTTGCTGTAACAACAGATTAAGTTGAGGTGGCTGTGTTTATTTTGAGCTTGTATTCTCTCCATGTGTTTCTCCAGAGACCTCTGTTAATGCTGGTCATTGGAATTACAAAGTTTATCCTTCTAGTCACTGTAAACAACTACTACTATAACAAGCAACATGCCTACTTGGTGGGCTATGTACTGCTATGCAATGTTGATTATAGTGTTGCCACGATACCAATATCGCGATACTAGGAAGTAAGGACGCAAAGGAAACAAAACATGAAGCGGAGTACATTTCCTGAGGAGAACAGTCCTCATGTTGGAATCAAACAGCTTTATGTTGTCACCCAGAGTCATATTTGTTTCTTTCCCGAGCTATAGCACARAATATTTTACAAAAGTAGGTTTTAAAGGACCATCGAGTTGATTGTTCTTCGTGTTTTTTTTTCTGCCAAGGAAAATCCGGTGTCGTCGTATGGTGATACTGGTATCATGACAACACTAGTTCATGACTCTTTATAAGCTCCTATGCTCAGTCACTYCATACCCCTCTGAGAGTAATATGGGTCTACAAAGCATCTCAGAGTAGGKACGCTGATCTAGGATCTGTCCGTATAATCTAGGATCTGRCCATATAATGGGATTCGTTATGATCTAAAGGAAAAAGGGATCTTAGCTAGCGAACGTCTCAGCTGCCTTCACGTAACTCAACGCGTGTTCTGCGGTCGTCTAAACCCACCACGTGTGTCTCCTTCAAGCAGAAAGTTGGCCGGCACAACAGAGTGACGACGTCTGCCGCTTAACGACACTTGTTTCTTTCCTTGGAAGACTAAAGTGTTTTTTTTTAAACTACCTTTAAATAGTGCCAGGTTCTTCTTCCATCCCCTATCAGGCCAAAGTCATCATTCTTCGAGCTAGATTGTCTGGATAGTTTATGGAACCTCCTCAAGTATCTCTTTCTTTTCGTCTTTGTCTCTCCCTTCGTTGTTCTCTCTCCATTACAAAGCAATGGAATGCTCTGTAGCTACAGTATCTGTTGTTTAGCTTCAGTGTCTGTGTTTCATCTTTCCCTTCTTTCCCAAAGTACAGTCTGTGTTTTAGGTGGTTCGTGCTTGTCATAACTGCACGTAAAGGTTCTATTGGGCTAAGTCTTRARAGTTCGTAAGGTGTGAACRTTCAAGCCATGTAGGGCCTCAAGCTTTTTCTTAGGACTACAGTTAGTTATATTACGTAACCAACAGAGCTTGGGGACTTATAGGGCATCAACTAGGAACCTGTGACTCTAYTGTGAATCTCATTCCGCTCTGTTGCCTCCAGGTCTCTCACCCTATCCAGTYTTACTCCTGGGCCATGTTCAGTAGGGAGAACATGTTGTGAAATTGGGAGGTACTAGCTGAKTTTTTCCAATCAGGACACATATTTTAGTTTTCCGTTGCAATTTTRTTTTCTACAGTGTAGCCTATTMAACACTACCTGTGATGTTCCTTCTCTCTCTGAATCTGCCCTGTTCCACCTCTCTTTGTTGATATTTCTCTCTCTTGCTCTCACAGCAACAAGAGGCCGTTGCACTTCAGTGCTTTGTCATCTGGGTGGACAGAGGGGGAATTTATTATCTGTGACTAAGGCCTTGAAGGTTCTTGAAGAATCTGGCAGAGGATGAATAAAATAGGAGGAGAAGAAGGGGAAAGGTTATCTTRACTGTATGTCTCAGACAGCTCTGACATTTCCCAGATCTCCCTTTAATTGCACGCTAATGTTTCAGCACCAAACATATGGGTCACTTAGCCTGATCCCAGATCTGTTTGAGCTGTCTTGTCGACCTATGTTCATTGTAACACTAAAGAGTCTGTACAGATCTGGGACCAGGCTATGGGCCGCTTGGTTCATCTGGTCCTGCATCAACTCCTCCTTAACCAGACCCACATACAGAACAGAAAAGCTATCTCGCCATATGTAAACAGGATGGTCCGGAAAGTTCTTCCTGTCAGTCTCTGCTATGGGGCCAGCTCTGATTAAACTACTGTAACTGTACCTCTGCAGCTGAGGAATCCTCTTCAAGCTGCAGACAAGCATGCCTTAAGTAAATAACTGATCTCTGTCTCTCTCCCCCTCTCTCTCTTAAATACACATGCACGCAGTCACACACACTCCCTACGCTAAGGTTGCCTATGGTCTGAGCAGTAACAGGACCCCCCCCACATGGGAGCTGTGTTCTGTCAGTGTTCCAGGGTTGCTGTCTGTGTGTTTATCCAGCTGCCTGCTACCCCTCTTTATCTGTTATTACAGCGGGACCACTGCACAAGTGGTGTCATTTCACGCAGGATTTCACTCAGGCAGTATGATGGGCGACTCGGGTAAGGACACACGCAGTTTTAAGCAGTGTCGTTTGTACTTTAATAGCCTCTCTTGTGTTGTTGTGTGTGGTAGTGTGTGGTGTGTGTGTGGTTGTTGTTGTGATTGTGTTGTGTGTCTTGTGTGTGTGGTGGTGTGTGTGTGTGGTTGTGTGTGTGTGTTGTGTGTGTGTTTGTGTGTGTGTGTGTGTTGTGTGTGTGCTGTGTGTGTGTGTGTGCATATTCGGTGCGTTCAGTGCGCGCAGTGTATGCTGTTATAAAGTTGAAGGTGATAGCCTTCAACAGGTCCCCATGCAACCACAGAAGTGTCTTGAGAGTGACAACCAGATTGAGTCTAGACCTTAACAGAATGGTTGGGTGTGAGGACTGATTGTTTTCTGTCTGTTTCTGTTGAGTTTACTTTCTGCTGTGCTGTTGTTAGGCACCCAATAGGACATTACTTTGTGCTATTCAGGCTGTCTGGGTTGGCTCTCTAATAAAAGTTGTTTCTCCCATAAAGTCTCGGGCTGGCAATGATAGAGGAAGTGGAAAATGTTCTTTAAATTAGTGTAGCGATTGGCAGATGTTGGCAACGTTGTGTCATGCCAATCCCTTTGTGATCATGTTAAACCATGTGCTCTGCTGCACACCACACACACACACACACACACACCACCACACACACACACACACACACACACACACACACACACACACACACACACACACACACACAGCACAGCACCAACTACACATCTCATTCTATTTTGTAGATAGGTGACCGAGAACACACCACAACTACAGAGTAGAGTTGGTCCGTCTGGTGGCCGGTGTCTCTGTGTTGCTGGATTGCAGTGCCAGGGGCCTGTCTGTGTTCCTGTGTGGAGTAACTCACTCAGATGGGTCTTTGTTAGTCTGTGCAGCGTGAGGCGCACACAGCACTGCACACACATCACGTGTCATCTCTACACACCAGCCCAACACACGGCCAATAACAACATTCCTCTGATTTGTGTGTGAAATATCCTCTCTCTTTGAATGGACTATGATATGGATAAGCTTTGCATCACTTTGAAATGCTTCGTCGTCTGAACTGGATGTCAAACATTCTTGCGTTGGATACAGTTAAAAAGGGCAATAGTCTAATAGGTTTCCATCACCGTGGATTCTCTCTGTTTTATTTTACTGTGCTCAGATGAAAGTATATCTCTGTTATTACTGTGCTCCAGATGAAAGTATATCTCTGTTATTACTGTGCTCAAGATGAAAGTATATTCTGTTATTACTGTGCTCCAGATGAAAGTATATCTCTGTTATTACTGTGCTCCAGATGAAAGTATATCTCTGTTATTACTGTGCTCCAGATGAAAGTATATCTCTGTTATTACTGTGCTCCAAGATGAAAGTATATCTCTGTTTATTACTGTGCTCCAGATGAAAGTATATCTCTGTTATTACTGTGCTCGACAGATGAAAGTATATCTCTGTTATTACTGTGCTCCAGATGAAAGTATATCTCTGTTATTAACACTTCTGATGTGGTGAAGCTTTCTCTTCTAGAGCTGGGTGTTGCCAAGGACCTCACCATGAGATATTATCACGATGCGTAGGTGCCAATGCGATATGTGTTGCGATTCTATATGTATCACGATTGATCACGATTCTATATGTATTGCGATTCAATATTGCGATTCGTTGGTCCAAACATATTGCTCACCACACTATATGTCTGCTATAGACGGACAAGAGGGAGCCATGATAAAAACGTGTTCTGATCAGCCATGGAAATAAACGTGCTGAAGACATGTTGGCTCACCATTTAAAAAATATATATATTGTGGCCAAGCTATAGGAGGAGAAATACCAAAATGGTGGTGCAGGTACAGCTGACTAGTGCTAGCTAATGTTAACTACCTTTTTTTTTTTGAGAATCGATTCTTGTAGTCATAGAATCGTTATAATATAGTCAAAATAATATTGTGATACTCTACTGTATCGATTTCTCCCCCATCCCTATGGTCTTGTTTGTCTACACGCTCGTCTAGTCTCTACCAAACTGAACCAGTGGAGTGAACAGAATGACATTTCCACAGTTCATTCTGCCTGAGCTGATCTGCCACTGTACTCCGCACGGCTCCGGGACTGTCTTCCTGTTAATCCCAATACCCAGCATGCAATGTGTGTCTCATGTTATGGTTTGTGACAGAGTGTTAACCCCAGATAGGTAGATTCCATTCATTTCAATGAGAGGTATGCGTACATAGTAGCCTACACACAGCAGCGCCACTGAGTTATTAGACTGTAGGAACACACATCAGAGGATATGAGAGTTGCTATAGGAACTAGAATCTTCATCAAATCAGACTGTTCCCAGAACAGGGAAAAGGGATATGTGGTGCAGACATTTGTTAGAGACACAGTCAGAACAGTAAGGAGTGCTGTCCGGGAAATGTCCTCTGCAGCAGGTACTTAGTTGATGTTTTGTTTTAATTTTCTCTGCTAGTCGACGGCTCTCGTGTCAAACCAGACTTCCCCCTTTTTAAAGACAGGCTATATTTTTATTGTACATTTATTAAACCAGGTCGTCCCGTTGAGGTCAGAAGACTTCGTTCCCAATCCCCTTTCTGCTGACAAGACAACAGGTGGACCTTACGGTTACAACGTTTTCCCAGTTGGGTTTTACAACGCACCATGGTTGGATTTACAGAGCCATTTCCCGAGAAAGTCCCTTGACAATGACCTGGCAGGGTGAAGGAGCATGTGTTCCTCCGTTATCACTGTGTTCCCCAGCCTAAATAAAACAGCCATGCAGAACTGGAGATAACCCCAATGTCTCTGGGAGCCAGTCAGGAAACAGCGGGCCTGTACAACGACAGGCTTCCAGCCACAGACAGACGGACCAGCTGGGGATCGGGATGGACTGAAAGCGCCTTTCACTTCATGGTCAGGTTTCTTTAGAGTCTTTCACAATGGTAGCAATAATCTCTGTATTCTAGTGTGGGAGGCTCATTCGAGAACAAATAGAAGACGTGGTTTCTGTTTGGAATGGGGGAACGCGGTGGAATGTTGAACGATGATGACACACTTAAAAGCCTCCGTTACCCTGCACACAACACCGTGCTGAACTGATGAATAAGTTCCCTATTAATTCTGCCTAACTCCGGCTGAGAATGTCTTAGCACAGAGKCTCCTGCCAGTACTGCGCTATCTGACAGGAAACTAGGCCGTTCCATTGCTCTCCTCTGTTTCTTTTATTCTCTTTTCTGGGGGATCACTTCCTTCCTGTTGGAGATGAAAGTGAATAGAACATCTCACTGAACTGCTGCCAGAGAGGGAGGAGAGGGAGGAGAGGGAAGAGACAGGAGAGAGGGCAGGGGTCCTGCTAATGGCTTCAGCCTGGAATGGAGAGAGAGAGGGGGAGAGAGGAGAGAGAGAGAGGGATGCACAACTGTCCCCTTTCATCTACAGCCTCCAATAACACCCCTCAACTATGCATACACATTTTGTGCATACACATACACACTTTCATTCTCGCACATAAACAAACACACAGACAAGCACACAGAAGAATAGTGTCTTGCAGCCCTAGGTGTGAGCATGTCTGGGGATAACGCAGGTTGACATTTATTGGGAAGAATTTTATCCTGGAGGCAGAACTGGGGTTTTCCCACTAGATGGGACAGCTGCAATGTCAAAATTGGCTATATTTTTTAAAAATCTAAAATTAGCRTTTTGGTTTTAATTTTAGATTAGGGTTAAGCATTAAGGTTAGCAGTGGGGTACATCCATTTGAATTCAATCACTTTTTGACAGCACCCCTTTTCATTTGAACGAAACCTTCCATACACATTTGCCCATTGTGGAAGTGCTCAGAAAGTTTCGGTTGAGATTTATATAATTTAAATCATAGACCATGGGTGTCATGATCATTGATGTCATTTCAATCATAGAAATATATTTCATAGAATGGACCTATCCCTTCAGACCACTGCAATTTAGCTGGTACACCATTGAAATGTACATTTAATTGACATTTGAACTTCTAATTCAAATCAAATCAAATGTTATTTGTCACATACACATGGTTAGCAGATGTTAATACGAGTGTAGCGAAATGCTTGTGCTTCTAGTTCCGACAGTGCAGTAATTTCTAACAAGTCAACTAACAATTCCAGAACAACAACCTAATACACACACATCTAAAGGGGTGAATGAGAATATGTACATATAAGTATATGGATGACCGATGGCCGAACAGCATAGGCAAGATGCAATAGATGGTATAATTTTAATTTTTTTATTTTTTATTTCACCTTTATTTAACCAGGTAGGCAAGTTGAGAACAAGTTCTCATTTACAACTGCGACCTGGCCAAGATAAAGCAAAGCAGTTGGACACGTACAACAACACAGAGTTACACATGGAGTAAAACAAACATACAGTCAATAATACAGTAGAAAAATAAGTCTATATACAATGTGAGCAAATGAGGTGAGATAAGGGAGGTAAAGGCAAAAAAGGCCATGGTGGCGAGGTAAATACAATATAAGTAAAACACTGGAAGGGTAGATTTGCAGTGGAAGAATGTGTAAAGTAGAAATAGAAATACAAAATACAGTATATACATGTGATATGAGTAATGTAAGATATGTAAACATTATTAAAGTGGCATTATTTAAAGTGGCATTGTTTAAAGTGACTAATGATCCATTTATTAAAGTGGCCAGTGATTGGGTCTCAAAGTAGGCCGCAGCCTTTCTGAGTTAGTGATTGCTATTTAGCAGTCTTATGGCCTTGCGATAGAAGCCGTTTTTCAGTATTCCAGGTTTGATGCACCTGTAGTGACCTCGCCTTCTGGATGGTAGCAGTGTGAACAGGCAGTGGCTCGGGTGGTTGATGTCCTTGATGATCTTTTTGGACTTCCTGTGACATCAGATGTTGTAGCCGTCATGGAGGGCAGGTAGTTTGCCCCCGGTAATGCGTTATGCAGACCGCACCACCCTCTGGAGAGCCTTGTGGTTGAGGGAGGTGTAGTTGCCGTACCAGGCTGTGATACAGCACGACAGGATGCTCCCGATTGTACATCTGTAAAAGTTTGTCAGGGTTTTGGTTGACAAGACAGCGCTGTTGCACCTTCATCACACTGTCTATGTGGGTGGACCATTTCAGTTTGTCTATGATGTGTACGCCAAGGAACTTAAAACTGTCCACCTTCTCCACTGCTGTCCCTTTGATGTGGATAGGGGGGGGTGCTCCATCTGCTGTTTCCTGAAGTCCACGATCATCTCCTTTGTTTTGTTGACGTTGAGTGAGAGGTTGTTTTCCTGACACCACACTCCGAGAGCCCTCACCTCCTCCCTTTAGGCTGTCTTGTCATTGTTGTTAATAAAGCCCACTACTGTTGTGTCGTCTGCAAACTTGATGATTGAGTTACTAATTACTACCACAAAGATGACCAGTGTCAAATACCCACTGTCAAATGTCAACTAATATAGTCATATCAATTCTATTGTCTATATTTCTATGATTTGAATAGGTTWCCTATGGAAGGTTTACAGTATGATAATAATAACAGATATTCCCTTTCTAGACAACATTCTCTGATYTGTGTACCTCCAACCATCTTTGTGGTACTATTTGAAAGATCTAGAGGAAAAAGAAACGCACACCTATTTAGGCGAGGTGCTGGCTAGCGGAGTGGAAAACATGAAAATAAAGGAGAGCCGCARACTCTAAGAGCTCAGATGCAAAAAAATGTAATGTCCAACGTTCGACAGGCAAGCTGTCTTCATCAGGGTTGGAAAGATAACATTTTTATTTGAATCCCATTTTAATACATTTATCAGCCAAAATATGACACCGTCCCTGTATTCAAGAGCATGTTGTGTCTCAACTGATGGCAGGCACAACACAAAAGCCCCAGATGGTGTAAAATATGTTCTAAGCTACACCATATGCGAATACGAAAAATCAGAGTTTACAAATATTTTGAAAATTGAGGTAAAACAAAATGACATGCAATGTTTAGTTTAAATCAAAAGGAATGCTGTCAAAAAGTGATTGAATTCAAATGGCTTTACCCAGTGTGGTTAAGTGCAGGGTTAAGGTTAGGGTTAGGTTTAAAATCAGACTTTATGACTTTATAGCTGTGCCAGCGATTGACCATTCTGCAGAGCTGCCCCCAGAAGAATATTCATGACAAAACGCTAACCTGCGCAGATAAAATTGTTGATGAARGCCCTTGTTTGGTCTATGGGAGAGGAAATTAAAAGTTATTGTAACATCAAGSGTARATCYAGGTTCACTGGAAGACTGAAACAGGCCAAACAGCCTGTATTAACTTACTATGGGAAAAAGGAGAGGAATAACAATGTTGGAACCATGGCTGTAATTGCTGGAAAATAGATTAAATGAAAGGACATGGGAAAGAAGCTAGCTAGAGGGACAGAGKGAGGGAAGGAGTTTGATACTATCCTACTAGCCTCTGCAATTTGTTGACTTGCTGTGGCCATAGATGGAATTTTATCCAGTCTCACCACAGCTAATCTGTCTGTCTGTTTGTTTGACCCCATAGGACTCCGGCCGACGTCAACACAGACGTCTAGACCTAAACACAGACGTCTAGACCTAAACACAGACGTCTAGACCTAAACACAGACGTCTAGACCTAAGCATGGCTGCTACGCTGCCATCTACGCTGCCATCTACACTGCACTCTACGCTGCCCAGACCAGACTGTCATATGGACAGGAGCTGGAGCTTCTTTAAGGTAAGTTAAGCTTACTCTTGTTAGAGAGAGTACAAAGACGAGAGAGAAAGGGACGAGATAAGACGAGGGGATGTAGGTGATGATATTACATTAGAGAGACAGAGAGAGTTTCATACTGTCCTGGTAGAYCCTATAAGAAGAACAACAACAACAATTCCCTGTCTGCTCTCTTAATGTGGCCAGAAACTGAATTTCCATCAGRCCCACCACCAACTGTATGTGTTCGTGCTTGACTCCATATACACTCTCAGAAAAAAAGTACTGAATTGTACTTAAAGTGTACAAACGCTTGTCACTGTAGTGGTACCCTGTAAGGTATGTCCACTGTTCCATTATTTGTAGGTATGTAATTGTAGTCTTGCATCTTAAAAGAGACAAAATATAGAAATCTGCCTTTTTAGGGTACCACCACAGTGACAAAGCCGTTTGTTCCTTTTAAGTGGCAAAAATGTACCACTTCTCTATACCAAGGCCCTCATGTGTACACGCCTCTCCGCCATCCCACTTTTGACACCAATTTAGCGAATTTGGTGGGCTGTGCCGACCGGGATTCAAACCTGCGTCCAGCAACTGCCAAGCCAACACCTTAACCAGTACGCCAAGAGGGACCTATTGACAAGGTCGCTCAGTGTTTGGTTAAGGTTGCTACAATATTAATTACAGCTCTTTATTGTCACATGCGTTCATGTTGCCTTTATAAAGACTTCAGAACTGGCAGCGGACATGCTCACACTTGAACTAACATAACCACAGACCACTTAAACTGGTACAACGTTTCAAAATCACGGGTGGCCAAAAATAACTAACTGAAAGCCACGCCCCCACTAAGCCATACCTCTGATGATTGTATAAAAATGTACCATTATACTATATTATCCACACATGTACCCTAAATGGTACCATTATACTAGATTATCCGCACATGTACCCTAAAAGGTACCATTATACTAGATTATCCACACATGTACCCTAAAAGGTACCATTATACTAGATTATCCACACATTTACCCTAAAGGTACCATATTAACTAGATTATCTCCCACATGTACCCTAAAAGGTACCATTATACTAGATTATCGCACATTTACCCTAAAAGGTACATTATACTAGATTATCCACACATGTACCCTAAAAGGTACCATTATACTAGATTATCCACACATGTACCCTAAAGTACCATGTATACTACATTATCCACACATGTACCCTAAAATGAACCATTATACTAGATTATCCACACATGTACCCTAAAAGGTACCATTATACTAGATTATCCACACATGTACCTTAAAAGGTACCGAACAGTGCCATGTGAGCTCATATGTGTACCTCTAAAGGTACATACCCCAGGGAAAAATACTGTACCCTAACCGTACCATTTTCTCTGAGAGTGCAGGACTCAGACGGACTCACAGACTCAGACCTAAGCATGTCTGCTACGCTGCCCAGACCAGACTGTCATACGGACAGGAGAGGAAGCTTCTTTAAGGTAAGTTAAGTTTACTCTTCAGTTTATTCTTTAGCTTACTTTTGTCCCAAGGTTTATCTTGTGTTGCCACATAGTGTAACAGCGCTCAAATTGAGGACAGATGGAGAGTGTGAGGGTTGAAGAATGCCTGCTGCAGTCGTTGGAATCATGACAAATGCACACACATAAAAGACAAACACACACACACACACACACACACACCATGGAGTAGTCAGCCCTTTATGCAGCCTCTGGTTAAACCCTTTCATGACGTTGTTTTAGGAACACGGTCTATTCCTAGAGACATAATGAGCARGGTCRGTCTTAGTTTCATGCTGCTGTTTCTTCCATCAGTATCCTGTCCCGTCATCTCTCCCTCTAGTCAGACCACACTAACTGCCTCTGAGAGTTATCCAATCGTCCTGTCATAATCGTTCTGTTATCCAATCTTCATGGCTGCAGTGTGCTATCCGCTATATATCCGGTAATAGAGGGATGCCTTCTACTGTAACTGTTGTATATTTAGCCATATACTGTTGCTTAAGTTGATAACGTTTACACAAGGTGTCTACAGTAAATAGAGAATTGAGACGAGGTTATGGATGTGTGCAATGTAAAGAGTTACGGAGGCTTACGGAGTAAATGGATAAACTGACAGAGAGACGTGAGATTGTACTGTCGCTTCTTTTCTCTTTTCTCCCTCTGTCTCTCCATCCCCTCTCTCTCTCTGTTTCTCTCGTTTCCCGTCCCCAGTCTTCTCTATCTTTTATTTCTATCGATCTTCTTTTTCTCCCTCTGTCTTCCATCGTCTCTCTCTCTCTTCTCTGTTTCCCCGTTTCCTTTTTTTTTTTTTTTTTTTCGTCCCCTGCTCTCTCTCTCTCTCTCCATTCTCTCTCTCTCTCCTCTCTCTTTCTCCTCTGGTCTTCCATCCGTCTCTCTCTCTCTTCTCTCTTTCTCCTTCTCCACTCTTTCTAAG
>NW_019942666.1:347814-361335 GCF_002910315.2 Salvelinus sp. IW2-2015 | reverse complement strand
CTGTTTCCCTCTGTCTCTCCATCCCCTCTCTCTCTCTGTTTCCCTCTGTCTCTCATCCCCTCTCTCTTCTCTCTGTTCCCTCTGTCTCTCCATCCCCTCTCTCTCTCTCCTGTTTCCTCTGTCTCTCCATCCCCTCTCTCTCTCTCTCTGTTACCTCCTCTCTCCATCCCCTCTCTCTCTCTCTGTTTCCCTCTGTCTCTCCATCCCCTCTCTCTCTCTCTTTCTCCTTTTCTCTCCTCCCCTCTATCTCTCTCTGTTTCCCTCTGTCTCTCCATCCCCTCTCTCTCTCTCTTTTCCCTCTCTCTCTCCATCCCCTCTTCTCTCTCTCTGTTTCCCTCTGTCTCTCCATCCCCTCTCTCTCTGTGTTCCCTCTCCTCTCCATCCCCTCTCTCTCTCTCTGCCCCAGTGAAAGCGCTCTCTCTCTCTCTCTCTCTCTCTCTTTCTCCATCTGTCTCTCCATCCCGTCTCTCTCTCTTTCTCCCTCTCTCCACTCTTCCTAGCCCCAGTGAAAGCGCTCTCTGTAGGTCAAAACAGCATAGTTTCCCCTTGACTCCATCATCATGGCTTTAACTTCAGCCCATGCAGAGAATCGCTTACCTCCGATTCTGCACTCATTAAAGAGCTAGAATTAATGACGACATTGTTGTTGGACACAGCCCTCCTGAGAGAGAGAAAGACTGTGTGGAGAGAGAGAGAGAGAGGTGGAAAGAGAAAGAGAGTGAGAGAAGGAAAAAGCGTTGTATCCAACGCGATGTGATTGACAAAAATGGGAAAGCATTTTCCTGGGCACCAGTAGTTTCAACCTCCCCAGGAAGGAGTGGTCCACCCTCAATAGGTTCAGGACTGTCCACAGGCCCATGCCTCGCCAAATCAAATCAAATGTTATTAGTCACATGTGCCYAATACAACAATACTTACATTGAAATGCTTACTTATAAGCCCCAAACCAACAATGCAGTTTAAAAAATAAGAATAAGAATTAAAAGGAACAAGTAACTAAAGAGCAGCAGTAATATATCAATAGCAAGACTACAGTATATAAAGGGGGTACCGGTACAGAGTCGACTATGCAGAGATAATGACAGAGAGTAGCAGCGGTGTAAAAGAGGGGGCGGGGGCAATGCAAATAGTCTGGGTAGCCATTTGACTAGATGTTCAGGAGTCTTATGTCTTGGGGGTAGAAGCTGCTTAAAAGCTTCTAGACTTGGCGCTCCGATACCGCTTACCGTGCGGTAGCAGAGAGAACAGTCTGTGACTAGGGTGGCTGGAGTCTTTGACAATTTATAGGGCCTTCCTCTGACACCGCCTGGTATAGAGGTCCTGGATGGCAGGAAGCTTAGCCCCAGTGATGTACTGGGCCGTATGCACTACCCCCTGTAGTGCCTTGCGGTCGGAGGCCGAGCAGTTGCCATACCAGGCAGTGATGCAACCAGTCAGTATGCCCTCGATGGTGCAGCTGTAGAACCTTTTGAGGATCTGAGGACCCATGCCAAATCTTTTCAGTCTCCTGAAGGGGAATAGGTTTTGTCATGCCCTCTTCACCACTGTCTTGGTGTGCTTGGATCATGTTAGTTTGTTGGTGATGTGGACACCAAGGAACTTGAATCTCTCAACCTGCTCCACTACAGCCCCGTCGATGAGAATGGGGGCGTGCTCTGTCCTCCTTTTCCTGCAGTCCACAATCATCTCCTTTGTCTTGATCACGTTGAGGGAGAGGTTGTTGTCCTGGCACCACACGGCCAGGTCTCTGACCTCCTCCCTATAGGCTGTCTCGTTGTTGTTGGTGATCAGGATCACTGTTGTGTCATCGGCAAATGTAATGATGGTGTTGGTGTCGTGCCTGCCTGTGCAGTCATGGGTAAACAGGGAGTACAGGAGGGGACTGAGTACGCACCCCTGAGGGGCCCCTGTGTTGAGGATTAGCATGGCAGATGTGTTGCTCCCTACCCTTAGCACCTGGGGGCGGCCCGTCAGGAAGTCCAGGATCCAGTTGCAGAGGGAGGTGTTTAGTCCCAGGGTCCTTAGCTTATTGATGAGCTTTGAGGGCACTATGGTGTTGAACGCTGAGGTGTAGTCAATGAATAG
The DNA here is from genome assembly GCF_002910315.2 of Salvelinus sp. IW2-2015. Classification (NCBI taxonomy): domain Eukaryota; kingdom Metazoa; phylum Chordata; class Actinopteri; order Salmoniformes; family Salmonidae; genus Salvelinus; species Salvelinus sp. IW2-2015. The sequence continues at coordinate 359,250 of NW_019942666.1, read as the reverse complement.
CTTTTTCACATAGATGTTCCTTTTGTCCAAGTGGGAAAGGGCAGTGTGGAGTGCAATAGAGATTGCATCATCTGTGGATCTGTTAGGGCGGTATGCAAATTGGAGCGGGTCTAGGGTTTCTGGGATCATGGTATTGATGTGAGTCATGAAAGCACTTGATATGAGCCTTCCAAAGCACCTCATGGCTACAGAGGCATTAAGCAAGCCCCCCCCATGTGCCTGTGAGGTGGAGCAAACCATGCACCCCATTTTTGAAGTCTGTCAAATTTACAAACCCAGTGGAGGTCTACTCACCGTCAACACAGCAGGACCGGAAGCAATCGCTTGGCTAAGGGACTTTGCTTTCGCTAAATAAAATATATAAGTGGGTCCTCTATAAAAGTCATTGGGTTGAAACAGGGCCTGTGTTGATGCTGCCATTTACTTCCATAGCAGGGCACTATGCCCAGAGTAGATCATTGAAGACCTTTCATAATACATGTGTTAATTTGACCTCATTTTCTGGCAGAGGGGTCTCTCTCACCCTCTCTCCCTGTCTAATTTTCTTTCAGACTCTCTTGTTCTTTCTCTGTCTCTCTCTTTCTTTCCCTCTTTCTTTTTCTCTCCCTCTCTGTTTGTCTCTCTCTCTTTCAGACACTGTCGTTCTTTGTCTTTCTCTGTCTCTCTCTCCCTCTCTCTTTGTCTCTCTCTTCAGTTTAGAACTATACTCAGCTCTGTCTTTGCTGACTAACGTTGTAAAAGAAGTCAGACCACCAGAGACAGAGACAGAGCTGGCTCCACATAGTCCCTGGTGTAGTGTAGTAACAGCGGGAACCAGTGGTCTGTGGTTAGTGGTTACAGTGGTCTGGACTGTGCAGCTATGGGGAGTGGAATAGATTAGCTGATCTAAGGTCAATTTTGTGTTTTTCCCACAAAWCGTTCATGATAGGTTTGGGAAACAGTAAGCTGATCCTAGATCTGTGACTATTGGCGACTTCTACTCAGAACAAACGATTAGGGGGTCTGTGGTGTGGGAAATATTTCCACCTAGTGGTCAGATTATGTAACACAGTTTTGTAAGAACCTACAGGCTTCCCTTCTTTCCTTGTCTCCTTACCTTCATATTCACTTATGTAGAAACACAAACTAGTGAGAGAAACACCTTAAAAGCCTACTTGTCCTGAAAGGAGGAATTGAGACAAGGAGAGAAAGTCTCTTAAGACTATTGATATGCACCCATGGTCAACCCTAGAAATATAGTTTGAACAGGCAACAACATATTTCGTTTTGTGTATGTAGTCCAATGGGGGGGGGGGGGGGGGGGCAGATTTTATCTCTCACTATAAAATAGCCTGTCAGATAGATGGAGGTTATCCATCAAACACTGTTGGCCTGAGGTCACTTCCTCCTTCTCTTTTGTCCCTCTCCTTGACTGCATCCCAAATGGCGCCTATTCCCTATGTAGTTTTGGAAGAGGAAAAAAGAGTCATGGACTTGGTCAAAAGTAGCTACACTAGCATTAAGGGATAGGGGTTGTCATATTTTGGGACGCACGCTTGTTTTGTAGCCCATAACTAGCTTATATCAGTTCCAGATTTCGTTATACGCTTCCCCTGAAGACTAAGGTCTTAACTAGACCACGTTCTTAGACACTAGAATGATTAACTAACCGATGTTATTTTATTGTATGCTGTGAGCAGATAGAGAGATTGTTGTGTGTGTGTTGTGTCGTCTTCGCTGTGTGGCTGTTCGTAGTGCTAATGTGTTGAGTGTGTTTTTTTAATTGTGTGTACGTTGTGGTGTAGTGTGTGGGCTGTGTGGGTGTCGGTGTGTGTGTGTGTTGTGACTGTGTGTGTGTGTGTTGTGTTGTGTGTGTGTGTGTTGTTGTGTGTTGGTGTTGTGGTTGTGGTGTGTTGTGCGTGTGTGTGCGTGCGTGCGTGTGTGTTACTGTCAGTAGTATGCATGTGTGTGTGTGCGGGGGGGTTGTCTTTGTGTTTCCTGTCCCAAGGAGGGAAGTGAAGTATACACAGGAAAAGTGACTAACCATTTCCTTTCCTGGCTTTCTCATGTTGTGCCTCCCTATCTGTTTGTGAGGGACACTTCTCCATTTGCTCTCTCTCTCTCTACCTCTCTCTTTTCATTCTACTTTCAACCTTTCTCAATGTCTGTTTTTCATTCTTACCTCTACCTTGATCCCTCTCTATCTCTCTCTCCATCTTACTCACAAAATCTGTTTCGTTTGCTCTCACTTTCTCACTCTCCTCCTTCTCTCCCTCTGTCTCTGACCTAGTCCCTCTTTCCTTCTCCCATGTACACGCGTTCACTCCCCTCTCTTTCTCTCCTCCTCTGTGTGTAGCTGATAGACACGTTTTGCGTTGGAGATAGGGGAGCTGAAGCAAGAGATGGTCCAGAACTCCCCAACAAGGACAGGGACCCTATGGTTCTACCAGGGGTAAGTCCAATCCTCCTCTCCTCCTTTCATCCTCTTCTCTTGCTTCTTTATCTTATTAGGACTCTTAGTACACATTTTTGTCAATGTTTGAGTATAAGTGTTTGTGATTTGTTTCAACAATGTAGTTGAATGAAGTAACAACACAGACATTTAGTGATGGGGAGACTTGAGTGAGGAAAAGAAAGGGATAGTAGACTACATTTTTTTGCGTCGCTATTTCACATCCTATGATGGTTCTATGTGGGACCTGCATCATGTACTCTTTCACCAGAAGATGGAGACAGTGCCTTATTTCTTTCTTCCTTTCTCTCTCTCTCTCTCTCTCTCTCTCCTCTCTCTTCTCTCTCTCTCTCTCTCCTCTCTTCTCTCTCTCTCTCTCTCTCTCTCTCTCTCTCTCTCTCTCTCTCTCTCTCTCTCTCTCTCTCTCTCTCTCTCTCTCTCTCTCTCTCTCTCATCCTCGCTCCGTCTCTCTCTCGCTCTCTCTCCTCTCTCTCTCTTCTCTCTCTCTCTCTCTCTCTCTCTCTCTCTCTCCTCTCTCTCTCTCTCTCTCTCTCCTGCTCTCTCTCTTCTTCCAAACCCCTTATTTCTCGTTCTCTCTCCTCTCTCCTTCCTCTCTCTTCTCTCTCTCTCACACACACATCACACACACATTCTCTCTCTCTCTCTCTCTCTCTCTCCCTTTCTTTCTCTATCAGGTTGGAGAGGGAGGTGAGCGGAGTTTATCTCCAGTCCTCGCCCTGCGCTGGTGCCAGTGGTGAAAGGGATTCTGGGTACGACTCCCTGCGTAGGCGGATGAGCGTGCTGGACAGACTGAGGCACACGCACCCCGTGTGGCTACTGCTCACGCTCAGTGACACGGAGGCCACACGTATACTGCTGCAGCAGCCTCCAGGGGTGAGAGGGTCACGGTTCAAGAGTCATAAGGTCACAGTATGACCTTTGTTATTGTCGGGCTTGTACATTATCATTTTAGAATACGAACAGAAAAGGTGATTAAAGCTGATGGACAGGTGTGAACATGTGGATTAGGGATGTCACTGATGTGACTCTTTGAAAGGTCAACCCTTAATGAACCTGTCTGTCTCTCTCCTGTCCAGGTATTCCTGGTGAGGAAGTCATGCACTCTTCAGAGGAAAGTTCTGTCTCTAAGGGTCAGTGATGATGACGCCTCAGGAGGAGCCAGCGTCTGTGACTTCCCTGTCAGAGAGAGTCAGTACAGTGAGTGTCATAATGGAACAGCGCGCAGACTATTTATTTTGTTTACTAAACCTCTATTCATCCAGCAGTMACGTCCCAAAGCCCAGCTAACACTCCTGATTGGCTATAGTACAACACACAACCTAGTCATTAAATTCAATTAATTTAACCTTTATTTATCCTAACATTTCAGTTAAGAAAAAAAATAGTATTTAGAATGACGACCCGGCCTAGTACCTAAACCAAATGATGAAATGTCTTTTGCAAAATGAGTGTTTACTTACCATCACTCCTGTGTTTCAATGGCACATTGTGTTAGCTAATCCAAGTTGATCATTTTAAAAAGGCTAACTGATCATTAGAAAACCCTTTTGCAATCATGTTAGCACAGCTGAAAACTGTTGTTCTGACTAAAGAAGCAATTCAACTGTCTTTCTTTAGACTAGTTGAGTATCTGGAGAATCAGCATTTGTGGGTTCGATTACAGACTCAAAATGGCCAGAAACAAAAACTTTCTTCTGGAACTCATCAGTCTATTCTTATTCTGAGAAATGAAGGCTATTCCATGCGAGAAATTGCCAAGTAACTGAAGATCTCGTACAAGGCTGTGTACTACTCCCTTCACAGAACAGCGCAAACTGGCTCTAACCAGAATAGAAAGAGGAGTGGGAGGCCCCGGTGCACAACTGAGCAAGAGGACAAGTACATTAGAGTGTCTCACAAGAAACAGATGCCTCACAAGTCCTCAACTGGCAGCTTCATTAAATAGTACCTGCAAAACACCAGTCAACAGTGAAGAGGCGACTCCGGGATGCTGGCCTTCTAGGCAGAGTTGCAAAGAAAAAGCCATATCTCAGACTGGCCAATAAAAAGATAAGATTAAGATGGGCAAAAGAACACAGACACTGGACAGAGGAAGATTGGATAAAAGTGTTATGGACAGACTAATCTAAGTTTGAGGTGTTCGGATCACAAAGAAGAACATTCGTGAGATGCACAAAAAATGAAAAGATGCTGGAGGAGTGCTTGACACCATCTGTCAATCATGGTGGAGGCAATGTGATGGTCTGGGGTGCTATGGTGGTGGTAAAGTGGGAGATTTGTACAGGGTAAAAGGGATCTTGAAGAAGGAAGGCTATCACTCCATTTTGCAACGCCATACCTTGTGGACGGTGCTTAATTGGAGCCAATTTCCTCCCTCAACAGGACAATGACCCAAAGCACAGCTCCAAACTATGCAAGAACTATTTAGGGAAGAAGCAGTCAGCTGGTCTATAATGGAGTGGCCTGCACAGTCACCAGATCTCAACCCTATTGAGCTGTTGTGGGAGCAGCTTGACCGTATGGTACGTAAGAAGTGCCCAACAAGCCAATCCACCTTGTGGGAGGTACTTCAGGAAGCATGGGGTGAAATCTCTTCAGATTACCTCAACAAATTGACAACAAGAATGCCAAAGGTCTGCAAGGCTGTAATTGCTGCGAATAGAGGATTCTTTGACGAAAGCGAAGTTTGAAGGACACAATTATTATTTAAATTAAAAATCATTATTTATAGTCATCGTCTTGACTATGTTTCCTATTCATTTTGCAACTCATTTCATGTATGTTTTCATGGAAAACAAGGACATTTTTAAGTGACCCCAAACATTTGAACGGTAGTGTACCTTTAACCATGTCACATCCTGCCTTTACCCTCATACACTCACACAACACACACATACACAACCACACACACACACACAACACACACACACCACACACACACACACACAACCACTCTCTCGTTATTTTGCGTTCCATAGAGATTCCTTGACTGTGTCACGCTTCCCAACTGCTGAAAAATGTGACTCTCACTCACATCTGCTCAAAGTGCTAATCTTGATCATAAAACAGTACTGCCTTGACACACAGCACACACACACACACACACACACACACACACACACACACACCACACACACACACACACACACACACACAGGACGGGCTACACACACGCCACACACAACACACGCACACCACAACACACGCACAACACAGCCAACACACAACAACACAACACACACGCACACACACAGCACACCGCACACAACACACACACACACCACACACACACACACACACACACCCACACACACACACACACACACACACACACACACACACAGCACACACACACAGGCACACACACAGCACCACAGCACACCACAGCGACACACACACACACACACACACACACACACACAACACACACACACACAACCACACACACACAACAACAACACCACAGACCACACTGTTTATTGCAGGAAAATCGTAGCGTTTGGCTATTATCTATTGGGTGTTTTCTCTTTCAAAGAAGATGTACAGTTCTGGTATTACTGCACCGTTGGGGTTACAACTAAACAACTTCATGAGATAATGGATATAACAGCGCCAGGGAAATTATGACATACCAGATGAATGATGACATACCAGATGTGCACGTTCGATGTCTAGGAATTTTCCCCTTTTGAATGTCAACATGAAGTGTCTTCCCTGGCCTGGTTTGGCCTTTTGAATGTGGGTTGGATTTAGCCTCAAATGGTTCAATGTCCGAACTAGCATATCCAACTACTTAGAATTAAATGTAATGGGCATGCCTGCTAAGTAGTATAATAGAATGGACATTAACCTAACTATTGGGAGAAATTCCTTATATATTTCAAGATTATTTTTTTTAACCTTTATTAAACTAGGGAATTCAGTTAAGAACAAATTCTTATTTTCAATGACGGCCTAGGAACAGTGGGTTATCTGCTTGTTCAGGGGCAGAACGACAGATTTGTACCTTTTCAGCTCGGGGATTTGAACTTGCCACCTTGCGGTTACTAGTCCAACGCTCTAACCACTAGGCTACCCTGCTGCCCCGGTGGAAGCTGGAAGGTAACCAAGACTAGATGTGGCTGTACCTCGTAATAAAGTCTGAAAAGTTTTGATGTATTCTCTGTGTTCTTCCTCTGGTTGCAGCCTTTTCTCTGGAAGGATCTGGGATCAGTTTTGCAGACCTGTTTCGCCTGGTGGCCTTCTACTGTATCAGCAGGTACAGTCATGTTCTCAAAGTTTTCTCTCTCTCTCTGTCTTTCTCTCTCTCTCCCTTTCTCTCTTTCTCTTTCTTTTTCTCTCTCTCTCCTCCCTCCGTCCCCCTCTCCCTCCGCCACCCTATCCCCACTCCCTGCGTCCCTCTGTCATTCATCCCTCTGTTGTCATTCCACTGCAATGAGAGCTACAGCAACTGCATGGAAATGGATYGAAATAACATTGTGTTTTATTTTTTGATTTTTTTGATTTGGATCTCTTTTAGTCCTCATTTGGACTAATCTTCCAAGAGTCCTTAAACATTCAAATACAATTTATAATACGAACACATTTTCACATATAATTAATACACTGTTACAAACAGACATAATACACTAACATATTGACCCGATACATACTCAGTCTAAAAATATATATTGATTTTTCATCTACCATAGTCCAGCACAACTTTCCTATGTATTATATTTAAGTGGTTTTAAAGTATTGTTTGAATTTATATATTGAAAGGTTTCTGGTTTGCTCAGTTAAATTATTCAATTACTTTATTGCTCTAAATCGAAATGATCTTTTGCCTATTTCTCTTTTCTGTCTGGACAATCTATTCCTAGTATTTACTAAATGTCTGTCTCTTACCAACTGAAAACCGTTGTGAATAGAGTTTGGCTGTTTTAAATGTATATTATGAAATAAAATAAGCATGTTTTTTTCAATTATCTTGTTGATTGATGACCAACCAAGAGCATTGTGCATGACTGCAACAGAAGAACCATATCTCCACCTTAAAACAATCCTTGCTGCTTCGTTCTGTGCATTCTGCAGCCTCCTAACTTCACTTGATAATGCATTTCCCCAGACCACAGAACAGTAGTTCACCTGACTCTCAATTAATGCTTGMGTTATTTGCTTAAGAATCTTTCCCGGTAAATATTTATCTATCCTTCTGATCACGCATGCTGTTTTAAAATGTTCTTTACATAGATTAGTTATTTGAGACGACCATGATAAGCAGTTGTCTAGCTGCACTACTAGTAGTTTGGTTTCTGCAASTTCCTCAATTTGTACTCCCTTTTCCTAGTGGAATAGACCAACATAACTTTGGTTATCTTGGTGTTTAAAACAWGTTTCTTCTGGCAAACCCACTCCRGTGTATTCTCCAAATCTCCTTGTAAAGCTTGCTGTACCTGTTGAACCGATTGTCTTGCTGTGTAAATTGTAGTATAATCTGCAAATATAATAGCTTGAGTTTCAGCTAAGGCATAAGGAAGGTCGTTGGTATATATTAAATAAAGAAGTGGCCCAAGGCAGCTGAAAACCGTTGTGAATACTGTGTATTCCACAGTTTAAAGCATGAGGGGAAGAAAACAACCCATTGATATAGGTGGACTGTTTCCTGTCAGTTAGATATGACTGTACCCAATTCAATGCTACCTCCTTAAAACCATAATGCATTCATTTCGTCAAAATTATTTTATGATCCACTAAATCAAATGCTGCACTAAAATCTAAAAATAGTACACTCACAAATCTACCATTATCCATAYCATTGAGCCYCTGGTCAGTCATGTCAACCAATGCAGTGGTAGTGGAATGGTTTTTGTGATAAGCATGCTGATTGGCTGTAATCAGATCATTCTTTTCCATGTACTCCCATATGTGTCTACTCACAATACCCTCCAATATCTTACTGAGTGTAGGGAGTTGACTAATTGGTCGACTATTGGCAGGAGTAATGGGTTCTTTGCAGTCTTTCGGAATAGGACACAGTTTAGCATGCTTCCATACATTTGCAAACATCCCCTTTTCCACTGACCAATTAAATATATATTTCAGTGGAGCTGCAATCTGGGGTGCAGCATAGCGAAGTAAAAAATTGTCCATAAGATCATAACCTGTAGATTTACTATCGGGTACCATGTGTTAAGTAAGAGGTAAGCATAGCTTGTCTCAACTGCCSWCTTCTCACTTCTGGTTTTAGACCAGCTTCATGCCAGCTGGGCAGACAGACAGCTCAGAGTGAAAGACACGTCAGAACTTTGTTTCAACTGAGAAATAGAAACCAAAACATTAAACAACTGTAATGTCAGTAATGTCCAATAATGACAAAACACCAACTTACAGTAAACACACAACAATACCCCATAAGTGGAATGACGTAAAACCATTGTGGTCAGGGAAGTAGATGAAAGGAAATTAGTGCCACTGTGCCAGTAATGTCCAGTAATGTCCAGTAATACCCAGTAATGTCCAGTAATATCCAGTAATGTCCAAGTAATACCCAGTAATGTCAGTAATATCCAGTAATGTCCGTAATACCCCAGTTGTCACAGTAATGTCCAGTAATACCAGTATACCCAGTAATGTAACAGTAATATCCAGTAATGTCCAGATCATCATCCAGTAATGTCCAGTAATAACCAGTAATGTCCAGTAATATCAGTAATATCCAGTAATACACAGTAATGTCCAGTCATGTCCAGTAATGTCCAAGTATCCCAGTAATGTCCAGTAATATCCAGAATATCCAGTATATCCAGTAATACCCAGTAATACCAGTAATATCCTGTATATCCAGTAATGTCCAGTAATAACAGTAATGTCCAGAATATCCAGTAAATCAGTATCCAAGTAATGTCCAGTAATATCCAGTAATATCCAGTAATATCCAGTAATACCCAGTAATGTCCAGTAATGTCCAGTAATACCCAGTAATACCCAGTAATTTCCAGTAATATCCAGTAATGTCCAGTAATGTCCAGTAATACCCAGTAATGTCCAGTAATGTCCAGTAAAACCCAGTAATGTCCAGTAATTTCCAGTAATTTCCAGTAATATCCAGTAATGTCCAGTAATGTCCAGTAATACCCAGTAATGCCCAGTAATGCACAGTAATTTCCAGTAATGCCCAACACAGCACAACATAGTTTCAATCTGTGAAATAAAACCTAAACATTAAAAAATACAGAATATAATGATATACTTTACTATCATTAGCGGTAGGAGTTTTTCTTATTCACTTGACGTGACTAGGAAAAAACTCCAGGCCCGAGTTATAGTTCATTAATAACAAGGGACCTAGTAGGGAAAATATCCTCAATAACTTGCATATTAAATTTYACAGTAAAAGGAAAACAGTAAAATGTTTTAGTCAGCATATTGTGATTGCTAGTGAAGAGATTCACCAGCTGAGGCCTCAAGGCTCTGTTAGTTGGCATTGAGTTGACAGTAACAGCACAGTGATGTCACTCTCTTCCTCATCTCTCTGCTCCGGTCCCTCTGGTGTTCAGGCTGTTGTGTTTGTTTTGACAAACCCCTTCTACCACCCTGTGACATCACCCACCCTGAGGACAGAACACAGGCGTAGCTAGCAGGAGGAGATACAGGCTGGGAAAGTCCACTCTTGGAATCTCCAGAATATCTGTTGGACATTATAGACAAAGTTGGATTATTCTCTCTCTTCTCTTTTCAGGGACGTCCTTCCTTTCACCCTGAATCTCCCAGAAGCCATTGCAGCCTCCAAGACTCAGAAGGACCTGGAGGAGGTGGCCCAACTAGGAGCAGGTACTACAGTAATAGATGGGTAGAATGTGATCAACTCTATTTTCTTCTCTGCTTAAAGGGATAGTTTGGGATTCTGGCAATGAGGCCCTTAATTTACTTACCAGGTCTGATGGAACTCGTGGATACCATTTATATGTATCTGGTCCGGTATAAGGAAGTTAGAGGTAGTTTCGCAGACAATGCTAACTAGCTTAGCACAATACTGGAAGTCTACAAAAACAGCTAGCATGCTGTCCTATAGACTTCCAGTCATTGCGCTAATTCTAGTTAGCAATTGCGTTAACTCTAATTAGCATTAGCTTGTGAAACTACCTCTTCCTTCATACTGGGAACACAGAGACATAACAAATGGAGATAACGCAAACATACAATTATCCGATAGTAATTTGATATGAGAAGGAAACACATAATTGTATTTATTTATAAATGTATTTCATATTGTTGAAGGCAGTATATCCAAATGGGCTGTGCTCCTTGAGTACATACATAATCATAACGTTAAAAAGCCCCTCATTCCACAGAGTGACTTCTATGTGTACAGGTGCTGCGGCTACTGATACCGTCTATTAGTTTTATATGTTAGTTAGCTCATGTGACCGGTGTGGTCTGGTTTCATGGCAGGTTTAGTTAGTCACTCTGTCATGAATTTCTTAGTTTCCTCTGTTGTAACTCCAGTGTGTGAGTCAGTTCCTCCAGGCAGGCGCATAAGGGCGGAGGAGGAGGAGGTGTGGGACTGAGAATTATAACACACGGCACGAACACACACACACCACACACCACAGACCAGCACACACATCAGCACAGGCTTACTCTGACCCCTGTGTGTTGATAGTGTGAATGGTTAGAGAGAGAGAGAGAGAGAGAGAGAGAGAGAGAGAGAGAAGGAGAGAGAGCGAGAGAGAGAGAGAGAGAGAGAGAGAGAGAGAAGAGAGAGAAGACGAGAGAGAGAAGAGAGAGAGAGAGAGAGAGAGAGAGAGGAGGAGAGAAGAGAGAGGAGAGAGAGAGAGAAGGAAGAGAAGGAGAGAAGAGAGAGAGAAGAGAGAAGGAGAGACTGACCCTGACCTGACCTGAGGGTCGCGGGAGCGCCAGTCAGTTACGGTTCAGGGAGAGCCAGGCCAGGTCCAGAGGAAACAAGCCAAGCGCAGGTCAGGTCAGCCAAGAGTCAGTGTCAG